>NW_008689694.1:32024-37774 GCF_000695815.1 Acanthisitta chloris
GGGAGCCCAGCACAGGCTGCCCAGTCTGCCAGTCTGCCACAGCCTGTCCATGCCAGGCAGAGGAGTCAAACTCTGCAATGAAACCTGGAAGTTAACAAACAGGGACAAGGGAAATGAAAGATGAAGCATTTATTTTCCCAACATTGATTTTTTCATCACTTTAAAAAATGTTCCTTTTGAACACTCTTTTTTTCACCCATCAGTAAAAAAAAAACCCTAACAGAGTATATAATAAACATTTCCCTGTTAAAAAAAGTTGATTTTGATGCAGCTCCACAGTTTATTTGTTCAGCAGTAACTGCTCTGCTGGATATTTGGATGAACATTTAGGGATGAAATTTAGGGAGAAATAGTTTGCTGAGTTTTTTTTTCTGCTCCTCTGAAGGACTTGGGTTACATCCACTCTGGATTTAGGGTAGAAAAAGGATCAATTTACCTCCGTGGAAAGTCATCACTTGGCATAGAGTCTTCTCCTTCAACCAAAGGCCACAAACCCCAATGTCTGCCAACCAAACCTCTTCCCAAAGGCTGAAGCCAAAGGAATGAGTAAAAAGATCTTTACACACTGGAGAATCATAGAATATCCTGAGTTGGAAGGGACCACAAGGATCACTGAAGTCCAACTCCTGAAAATGTTGGGAATGTGAAGGGAAATCTGCTCCTTTCCTGCACCACAGGCACTGCTGGAAGGGCACACAAACACCTCCCTGCAAACACACACTTGATTACAGGTTTTTTTTGTTGTACACTGTAATTTAATACAAAGCATTTTGTGTCCTAAGGACCAGAAGGGAGCTCTTGGATCCACTCACTTTCTCTTCCCTTTGTGTGCTCAATCATGGCACCATTATTGTGGCCTCAAACACTTCCAAGGAGAGAGGATATCAAAGTAGGGTTGGTTTCCTGGGTGAGCTTTTAAATCCTTGTGGTTTCTAAGCACATTTTCTTCTCTTTGTCTGGTGCATCTACCTCCATCCTCTTCTCTCCAGGAAGGCTAAGATTTCTTTTCAAGCAAAGAAAAAAAAAGGGGCTTTTTTCCTCCTTCTTTGTTCTGCTGCTACTCCCTCAGTGGCTCCTCCGTCCTCTCCTGGGTCTCTGCTCACCTCTCCCTGTGGCAGCACCAAGGGTGAAACTCTGGAGCCCTACAGGGCACTGTGCCACCCAACACAGTGAGGCTGTGACCTCTACCAGCTCCTAGAAAGCAACTAAGCAATAAATAATTTTCCTTGCTAACCCCAGCAGCAAATCAAAGTTTTGGGCAGAGTCTCTAGTCAGGCTGATTTATTCCAACAGAGATCTCCATGATTTGTCAGTCACTGTCATCCCCAAATCTGTTTAGATGAGGACCAGGAAGCAAAAGTAACTCATTTACTTAGGATGGGCTTGGGCACCTCAGATCATTAAGAGAAGAAAAAAACATCTCCAAGAAGCCAGAGCTGTGTGATTACAGCAGCACCACGAGTGGGCTTTGCCCAGCACAGCAAAAGACTTTCGAAGTGCATAAATCAAAAACTGCAGCAGTGTGAAATTTGACCAAAGCAAAGCAAATGAGGTGTCCAAAGCCCTGGGCACCAGGAGGGTTCTCTAATAGCTTTGGTGACCTATAGGGTTGGGCAACCTCTGGGCATGAAATGAGAATTTCTCTGCTTTGCATGGCTGATCTGTAGATAAGCTGCATGTGCAATCTGGGAGAAAGGGAATGAGGGAATGCTAGGAATGGGAATCACACTTTGAGGGAGAGCTGGATTTCCATGGACACACATCAGCTGGAAAAGCTGATGCCTTCAACCACCTGTGTGACCTTGGGAAGTCCAGGCTGAAGGCAGAGGTGGTGGTTAAGGAGGAAGAGGATGGCAGCAGAGCTGAATCCCTGTTCCAAAGGTGCCGAGATCCAGGTCTGCTCTGCTCACAGCACTGTGGGAATCACTGCAGCACCATCACCACAGCCTCGTGGCCCTGTTTTATCCAGCCTGGCACTGTCAGACACATCAGCCACCACATCGACATGTGCAAAAGCAGCTTTGGTGTCCCATTCCCATGACAAATCCCTGGCTAAGGACCCAGCACATCCCCTGGAAGCTCCAGAGCTAAAGCACTTTGCAAATCCACACCTCATCTTCTATTCCATTTAAATGATCTACCATCTTTAGCAGGGCTGAGCCTCTCCAGAGCCTGTATCCAAGGCAACCACAGCTACCAGGGAAAAAAAAATGGATCCAAGAAGTTATTAAAATCACAATATCCTTTCTGAGCAAGGCAGGGATAATGAGCATGTGCTCTGCTGGCCCCAGCACCATGGGCTTGGCCATCAGCCACCAGCCTTGTGCAGGAATCTAAGGTCCTAGAGCCACCAAACAGCACCTCAAACCTCAGCCCAAACTCAGAATTGGTGCAGTGCCTGTGGAATGAGCCACCAGCACAGGCCAGCAGTGTTTCTGAGCCTTAGGAAGGGCCTGGGTCACACATTTACAGACATTTGGGGCATTTGGAGGTGTTGAGGAGTCAGGAGGTTTGCAGAGAGGAAGATGTGAAGTGCTGCCCTCGTGGCACCTCAGGTTTGTGAGCCACAGATGAGGCTGTGACCCCAGGGATGCTCCTGGGTCTGTCCCTTGGCACATTCTTCCCTTTCCCACACAGAGATGTGTTTCGTGGAGCTGTGGTGAGCTCAGACCTGGAGGCACTGATGGTCCTGAAGCTTCTGGGGGAGCTGAGCACCCCATGCCATGGTGCTGGGGGAGGTGAGGGGCCCTGGCTGTGGCTGTGCTGGCTGTCCCTGTGCTGCAGATGAGCTTTGCTGCAGGAATGAATCACCTCAGCCTGTGTTGCCAAGCGCTGTGGAAATCCTGGGATTAGGAGAACATGCTGAACCCTCACACTGCACGAGCAGAGACCTCCCCGAGCCAGGCTGAGAGACAGAGCAGGGGTTTGATTTGTTTGGATGTCTCAGGACTCCAGAGCCTCTGGTTCTATCCCAGGACAGACTCCCACTGCTGTGACAATGAAGGACAGCTTTGCCTTGCAAGCTCCAAGTCAAAAATCTGGGATTATCCTCCCTCCCCTCCTCTCCAGAGCGAGGCACGCCGTGAAGGATTTGATTTGCAAAGAGATTGTGCAAACATTTCCCTTTATCCATCTCTCTGTTTGAGCTGCTCACAGATTTTAAAGCAAAATGCTGATCTCTCCTGGGATTTCTGCTGAAACCAATGGAATCAGCTGAGCTTCAGTTCCATAAAGTGCATCTGTAGCTGCTCAGAAAAGGGAGTGATTCTCCTCCAAACGAGCCCATGGGCAGCCAGGGAGCTGAGCTGACCACTGGAAGGGCTTCCAGTGACTCCAGCAAGGCCACAGTGAGTCTTAGTGCTGGATTCCCAAGGATAGAGATTTTTGTGGATGTTGAATTTGGTCATAAAGATTGACAGAGTTGTGGTGAGTGAGTTCCAAACGGATCCAGGGAATTAAAAGGTAATTAATGGCTGCTATTAATGTGCAGGGCGACCCCTAAACTACCTCCCTGATCAAAACTGTGGCAGCTCCACCAAAGCCACCCCCTGGATGCACAGCTGGTGGTGGAGGTCACATCTCCTGGTGGTGATGTGACATCTCCTGGTGATGATGTGACATCCCCTGATGGTGATGTGACATCTCCTGGTGGTGATGTTCTTGGTTTTCCCTCTCCAAGTCACGTCTGGTGGTGGAGGTGACATCTCCTGGTGGTGATGTGACATCTCCTGATGATGCTGTGACATCCCCTGGTGGTGGAAGTCACATCTAGTGATGGAGGTCACATCTCCTGGTGGTGAGATGATGCTCACACAGCTCTGTACTGGGCACCAGAGCGATTTGTACCAGCACAAATGCACCAGCACAGAGTCTCTCTTGTCTAATTACAGCAGCAAAACAACTGGAACATTTTATGATATTCCTCAGCCTGCAAAACCCTACCAGGATCACTTGTAAAATGATGATTAACCGAAATTCACAGCCTCAATCACTGACTCATTAATTCTCTGCTTTTTAGGGTGTTTTTCGAATGAAATGTTCAGCAAAGAGTATTTCTTCATTCTTCAGTGCTTTCTAGCTGTAAAAACAATCAAATTAAATTCCACTCTCAAATCCAAACAAAACTTTAGAGGCAGAGGCAAAACAAGAGTAGGAGAACTGCAGAAATGTTCACAGCCTTTGCCTACCTGTTCCGGATCAAAACTGATCCCTGGTTTGGTTTGGTGGATCCTGCTTGAATAAGAGGAGCAAAAACCCCTCAACAGAAAGCTTGGGCTTTTTTTTCTTGGTTTTCCCTCTCCAAAATCAAAAGTTGGATGGCAACACCTGCCAGACAGTGCAGCAGTGCTGCACCACAGCCACGTTCCCTGTGCCAGGCACCAGTACCAACCTCTGCTCCTCTTCGGAGATGATCACAGCAATGCCCCAAAGGCCCAAACCTATATTTGTTTGTCTTCTTTTCATCTTCCCTCAGCTAAAATATTTATGAGGTTTCTCTAAACTGCAGGCCTGGAGCATTTCTATCTGCTGGGTTAAACACCCACACAGCTCTCTGCAAGTTGTGCTTTGGGCTCCACGGCCCCTCCAGCCTCACCCTCCTGCTGGACTCTCCCTGTGCTCTCCCTTTGTGCTTCCTGCAGTCTCTTCCCAGTGCCCAGCACCCAAGGACAGCCTCTGTGCTGCTCTGCCACAAGGAGCATCACCCTAGCACCACCCTGGGGTGCCCTGGCCACGTCCTGGGCAGGGGGTGCAGTGACAAGGGGTAAAGTTGGCAAAAGAGAGGTAAATTCAAACCTGTTGCTCATTGCCATCGAGGGCATTTTCCAAGAAGACTCTGGATCTCTTGTCTCAAGCCTAACTCGATGCTGGAAAGTAAAGGAAGAGGAATAAAGCGAGGGGACAAGTCCCTACACTGTCCCCAGTTTGCCACTGCCTGGGGGAGCAGCATCTGCAGCCCATTGTGGTTTTGGGGAGCTCAGTCGTGTGTCAATGATTGAAATAATTTCCTCTGCCCTCAGATGCCAACAAGGCTCCCAGGAAACCAGGAGAGATCTCCTCTGCAAGGGGCAGGAGGGAGATTTTACATGTTCCTTTTCCTTTTCTTAAAGGGATGCAAATGAGGCAAGCAGCAGCAATCAGCTGCCGTCCCCAGGACAGCTTCTCTGGAGCTTATTCTCCTCACCGTGGGGGTTTGATGAAGGCAAACTTTCCCAACTCACTGCAGCACATGTGGGAAGAACCTGTTTCCAAGGAAACTGGGATTTTTTTTGCATGTCCAGCATGTGGTCAGAGATGGAGAAAGGTTGTGAAGACAGAGCCTGACTTCCTACATAGCTGCTGCGGCCTTCCCTCCTTCCCTCCCTCCTTCCCTCCTTCCCTCCCTCCTTCCCTCCCTCCTTCCTCCTCCTCAGGCAGGCACAGAGCATCCCCAACACACACCAGTGCATTCCAGTTGGACAGCAATAAGTTTCTGTGCAGTATTGGAGTGCTTTTAGTTTGGAGAAGTAGGACATGGGCAGTTTTCATCTTTCCATGGCCTGTAAATTTTAGCATCCCCCAAAAGAGCAACACCTACAGCCATAAGGAGGCTGATGATCCAGACAGGACAGGGTCACTCAGTCCCTGTCCTGCCTAGCCAGAGCAAAATGCCCCAAACCTGAAGCCAATCCCTAAATTTAACCACCTCTCCAGGCAGGACTGGGTCACTCATTCCCTGTCCTGCCTAGACAGAGCAAATTGCCCCAAGTCCC
>NW_008689694.1:37818-58104 GCF_000695815.1 Acanthisitta chloris
GGAAGATGTCCCACTCACCACTCTGCCAGGGAGAGACTGCAGCACAAAGGAACTTGTCACCTGGTACATCCCAGCATTCCCTACCCACAGCCTCCTTTGAACTGGGGAGATGCCACAGAACTGGGGTGAGCAGAGGCTGTGAAGCTGAGCAGTGATGCACTGACAGGCAGACCCAGGGCACAGGTTGTCTCTCTAATCCCCTTTCAGGGCCACCCCCAGCTCTGCCCATGCAGATGTGCTCCTGCTCCTTCCTGCTGGGAGGTGTGTGGCTCCAAACCCAACTGCATCTGCAGCTCTGCCTCTGCACACACTGTCTGTGTCTATAATTAATTAATGTTTGTACAGTGCTTTTAAGATAAAGTGGCATCCAAGTACCAACTATCATTATTATTAGACCCATCGTGATTCAAAGCCATCAAAAGGCAGGAAATTGGGGCTTGAAGAGCCTGGCAGCCTTGGGCACCCAGCACTGCTGCAGCTCAGCCTTTTACTCAGCAGAGTAAGGGAAGTCACAAACGGAGGATTTGCAGATGACAACACTTCTGACAACATCCTCTGCTTGGTTTTGTCACCATGAGAGAGGACACAGCAGCAATCAGAGCTGCTGACAGCTAGGGCCACTCCAATTATGAGAACTTACACACAGGACAGAGGGATTTCCAATTATTAAAAAGCTTTCGTGCCTTCAAAAGCTACAACAAGAGAGTGGGAAAGAAAAGGCTTAATCAGTTTTGCTTTGGAGTTGCCTCAAATTTGTAATTCAATCAAAGCTCCCATAGCAGGAAGGATGTCTGTCTGATATTCACAGGAGCTTTCCAGGGGCTATAATCTCTGAGAGATTTATTCATACTTTCTGCATTAGCTTAAGACTATTTTGGAAGAAACATCTCTCCTTCCCTCCCATCAGCAGAGCTCCAGAGAAGATATTAATATTAAAACAATTCAATTACTCTGACTTGGGGAGAACTTGGGGCCTGGGGAAGGGCTGATGGTTGCTGTGCCATGCCAGCCCTCTCCTGTCCCCACATCCCCTGCTCCTTCTTCTCCAAGACTTCCTTGGCAAACTCAGCAGAGCTGTTGAACACCACGAGAGGAGGGAGCACAGTTTCCTGTCCTTACTCACACCAGCTCAGGGTATGGCACTGCTGTTTCTGATTTGAGGTCCTGGTGGGGCTCCAGGTGACCCTGGGGCTTCCCAGCTCTGGTGCAAGCTCCAGGGCATCCTGTCCTGAGCAGCACATCCTTCCCTGCTCACTGTCCTGCCCCCTCACAGCTCACACCTGCTTCACTCACCCCAAACTCCTAAGTCATCCAACAGCAGCAGTTGGCAGAAAGCAGCTGGACAGGGATGAGGAGGAGGAGACCACTTCGGGGAGAAGGCTAGGGAGTACTTTACACTTCAAAGGACACATCATCTCCTTGCTTCACGAGATCACAAGGAAGAAGGAATAGCAAGGCTAGAGGATAGATTAACCTTCCTTCTCCCTCCTGCTTCCTTGTTCTAGCCAATCCATCCTTCACACGGCAGCTAATTAAACATGAAACAAGCACAGGGGGTGCTGAGCCTCATCAGCTCAGCTCTACGTGCAGCAGTTCTGCTCCTCCAGCCTTGCAGCAGGGAATTCTCTGCTGCTGCTGCCGCAGGGAGAGCCACAGCATGGTCAGGAGAGGGCACAGAGCTGCTCTGCACACACTGCCCAACACACCTGACCTCTGCCCTGGCAGCACTGCCAGTCCCCCAAACCACCCTGCTGTGCCTTCCTGTCACAGACTCATGGAATGGGATGGGTTGGAAGGACTTAAAGCTCATCTAGTTCTACCCTGTGCCATGGGCAGGGAGACCTTCCACCAGCCCAGGGTGCTCTAAGCCCCATCCAACCTGAACTGGAACACTCCCAGTTCTCCTGGCTTGGGGCAGGGCCAGGATCCAATTTCCTGCCAGGTAACATACACTTTGTGACTGTGGATTTCTATTTTTAACCTCATGATGTGTCCATTCTGTTCACTTCCCTGGGGGGACCTCACTAGGGGATTTATTAGAGCAAACACAAGCACTGGGATGAGGTGGCCAGGGATGCTCTGGGGACCCTCTGCAGTGGCCTGACCTCTCTGCTCACTGTGTGACTCAGAACAAGAGACTTTGCAAAGTGGGACGAGACCTTCAGAGGTGGCACAGTTTGCTTTGGAACACCTCTACAGCACAATGGATTGTTACTTATCAGAGAGCCTCGACCACAACTTGCTGCTCCCCCCACTGACAGCTCAGCCTGCTTGTTGTCAGAGGCAGCTCTGCAGGAAGGAGCCACCTCTGCCACTCCACTTTTGGCTGCTTGTAAGAAAAGCAAAAAGTTTTTCCTATGACAGCCATGCAGCCCATTTGCCCCAATTCCAGCCTTGCTCTCCCTCCCTCCAACATCAATGCTCAGCCTCCAAAATGTCCTTGCTTAGAGTATCAACAACAACCAGGTTTGCAGTTTTTGTGTGCTAAAAACGTATTTATCTTGCTCTAATCCTGTGTGAGGCTTTCTAAGGACTGTCTGGACCTGAAGAGTACATAAATCAAGTCAGGCCACACATCTGCATGTGGCTGGGGCCAAGCTCAGAGCAGCAGGACTGGCAGCTGAGCAAGGGATGAAGTGTCCCTGCAGCTCTGTGCTCACCTGGCCGTGGCAACCTGGCTCAGAACTCCTTGCAGAGAGCTCTTTATTCCCCAGTTTGGCAAACACAGAGTGGGGGCACTGCCAGGCAGCACAATGACCTCGGGAAAGACAACAGGAATGATTTGACTGGAATGGAAACAAGGGACTGAGCTGCATTAACAACAGGAAATTGCTCAGAGAAAGAGCTTGCAATAACAGGCAGTTCTGTCCCACTGCAACTGGGGATTAAGTGTGCATGTAGATAGGGGATAAACATGCAGATCTGAGCTGGAAACCAAAAACTTACCTAAAAACAGTTTTACTGTGTTCAATCCTCCTTTATCCACTGCTTCTCACAGCCACCTGCTCTGGTCTCCAGGGACTTGCTGGTTTTCACCCTCCAGACATGAAAGATTCCCTAAGGAGGGAGGGAAAAAGGCTTGAAAAGTCTGGTATTGTTCTGAGGTTGTTCTCGACCTTCACGGGCCTTGAAGGTAAATTCACCCTGCTTGATTCTGTCTTTCCAATGCAATTAGCAGCCCATTCTAATGACACTGACCCCAAGCAGAGAGACATCCTCAGCCACCTTCAGTCCTGTGCAGGGGCTGGGAATGAATTCAGCCTTTTCTTCACTTCATGGGTCAATTCCAGCTCTTTCACACCTGGATGTGAAATCCTTTTGTGCACATTTGTCTGCCTAACTAGACAACTCTGTGCTCATCCCTGTGCTCTCAGGGAGGGCAAGGTTTCCTGCAGGGGCTAACAAAGAGCTCACCTTGTTTTTTCCTGTGCCTCCTGGACCCAAAAATGACCCAAAATTATGAGCAAAGAGCTTTGTTTCTGAAAGTCCTGGCTCTTGGCAGCTGTTCGCTGCTGACTGTCATCAGTCCTTGGTGAGGTTTCCTTTCCTTTTTGGGGTACTGAGCAAACACAGCTCAGATCAGCTAACAGTTTGAAAAAGAATCCCCCAAATTTTAAAGGGATGTAAAAATAAAAACTGGCTCTGATCTGTGCTTGGATATGTAACTTGCCCCATTCTTTCCTGTGATGCCTTGAAAATGCCAAACATTGGTTCTGAGCTGGAAGGAAATAATTAACCAACTAATTGACATGGCATGGCCCATGTGGGAGATGCTCCCAGCACCACATGAGTGTACCTGCTGTAAACTGCCCTTCCCTGCGGCTGTGGCTGGTGACAACGTGGGGCCTCAGGGAGGCAGCTGGAAGGGACAACAGCAGTGAGACAAAGCCACTGCAGGGGACAGGAGATGTCCTGCAGCCTCGTGCCCAGGAGCACAGCCTGCCCCAGTCCTGGGGCAGAGGCAGCCACGTCTCTGTTCTGCTCACTGCACCTCCAGCCAGCACATTTCGCTTGGGCAGCCTGGAGAGAGAAGAAATTAGAGCCTAATCAATAGCATCCACAGCCCTCTCTGCTTCCAGTTCCTTAATTGGCATCCTGGAGTCAGGGGGAAGGTCAGACTGGGGCTGTGAATGCAAACAGAGCAAAAAACCCTGGTGCAAAGTCCAAACAGACCCCAGAGTAGGAGGTTCTGCTTAGCCCTAAGTGTGTGCTCAAATCTGCTCCTGCTCCACGTGGCAGGAACGTGATGCTGTTCTGCAGACTCCAGTGGAAGTGTCACAGGTGAGTGTGGAGACCTCAAGGACCCTCAGGTCAGCCCCCTCCTTCACAAACTGTCTGATCTACATGGAAAGGGAGGCCAGGAGGATCCATACCAAGCTTTCCTACTGAAGTATTAAATTGGAGCAGTTCCCTCAGTCATCCCTGGACCAATGCTCCTTCCAGCAGCAGCAGCAGAGGGATGGAGATGCCACATTCAGCACTGATCTCTTGCTTTGCCACGTCCCTCAGCTTTAACTGGCCCATCTCAAGTGCCAAAGGTGTCGTGAAGCAAAACTGTGTTATCCCTGCCCTGCTCCCTGTCTGTGCTGGAATCTCAGCAGCTCTGAGTGGGAATGTGTCGGGGTGCTGGAGCTGGTAGTGTTTACAGATTCATTGCTCTGCTTAGCTTGTCACTGCAGACTCCACCTGGGAGATAAATAGGCAGGAATTAGAGGCAGATAGGGAAAAAATGTCTTAATATATCAAGTTGGAGGAGGGGGAGGCAAGTCCAGAGGGTTTGGGAACCACAACAGCAGCAGCAGCAGCCCCTGGGTAAACTCAGCTCTGGCACTGTGTGGGCTGAGCACAGCTGGAAGAGGCAACTCAGCAGCTGCACAAACTCCCCCAGGGTGAGGGTGGCAGGGTCAGTCCCACTGGTGATTCTGGAGCTGATGTTGAAGGGAGTTTGCTGTTACTGGGCTGAACATGAGGGTGAAGAACCCCTGGGGTACAGCAGTGCATGGTGTGGGATGTGGGAGCCACGTCATGAGGAGGAGGAGGTTCCTCTATCCAGTCCACAGTGTCTGAAGCAAATAATGGTTTATTTTAACACAAGATCAATCCATGCCCTGTTATGGTCACACTGTGAGGGGTTGGCAGAGTGGGAAGAGAGCAAAGTTTATAGAATCATCCCAGGATGGTTTGGGTCGGAAGGACCTTTGAGCTCATCCATGGGCAGGGACATGTCCCACTGGCCCAGGTTGCTCCTAGCCTTGTCCAACCTGGATTTGGTTTCTGGTTTCCCAAATGCACAGCCACAGAGCCCAGTCCCAGCTCAGCAGGTCCCACAGCCCCTGCCTGTCCCTCCTGCAACACCTCCCACGTCCAGAGAAGCAGCTATTGATCATGGAGCTTATTGTCCAACCTGCCCTGACTGATGGGAGTGTTTGCCAATAACCAGCAGAGTGGGAGGCTGTTTTTCCAGCATTCCCACAGTGGAGCACTAGAGGAAACAATAACAGCCCAGAGATTGCTGCTCTGGGACTTCTCCTGCCCATTACACTGAGTTACAGACCTCAGTTATGGGATAGAAAATAATTAACTTCATAAGGCCCAAGAAGAATTCCTGGCTCTGGATGAAGGATCTTCCTCTGGTTTTCTTTTTTTATGCCAACACATCTAATGACTGGAGTTTAAAAACCACAGTGCAGACTCCACATAACAGAGCATTTCCTTGCTGTCACTGCTCCCTACAATGCTAACAACAAGCCCAGGGCTGTCAGGGTCATAATTCCCAGGTGAACATTTCCTTCCTGCCCTCATTCCTGTGGCAGGAACAGGATTTCAGCCAGAAAAGCACAGCACGGAAACAAAGTGCATTCACAACAGCTCCTGAAGACTTGTCATCTAAGCTTTAACTTAATGAAAATAAAAATCAAATTAAAGAGCTGCAAATTCCTCCTTGGGATTTTTCAAGTGATGGGATTTAATTAAAAGCAAGCAAGTTTAAAAAAAAAAAAAAAATAAAAAAAAAAAAAAAAAGAAAGCCACTTAGCATTGTATGGACCCAGAAACTGGATTACATTCAGGTCAGCAGAAACTGGAAGGAGAAATGAAGAGCAGTGAGCCCTGGTGGGGTCTGATTTCTCTCAGGGCCTGAGGGATAGCCTAGGCAGAAATTTTGAGGTATTAATGCAGAGAAGTCTCCTCTTGTCCCTCTGGTTAAACTGGTATGGGGAAGGGGTAAGGGATGGGACAGATCTCCCACATCCTATGGCTGCAGAGAATATATCTAGATAGGAAGAGAAAGGAGAATCATGGAATGGTTTGGGTTGGAAGAACCTTAAATATCATCTCATCCCACCCCTGCCCTGGGCAAGGACATCTTCCACCACCTCAGCATCTCCCAGGGAGGAATTTATCCCTAATATCTAACCTAAACTTCCTCTCTTTCAGTGTGCAGTATAAATTCACCTCTATATGTTCACATATAGGTATCTCTGGAGCCAAACTGAGGCCTCTGAGCCCTCCAGGAATATCTGAGCTGTGTGGCTGAAGGTTCAGATTTCATTTTGGATCCAAACTAGGTCGCATTGGCTTCGAAAGCCAAAAATAAGCTCTTATTGCAACCCCACAGGATAAACAGAAGCCTTTCCATCATCATGGAGCATTCTTCAGCCTGATGTTCCTTTCAGAGCACAGAGCCTCTCATGCATAAATGCCAGGGTAGCACGGGGCTTGTGGAGTGGCAGGTTAATGTAATAATGCTTTGCAAAATGAGAAAAATAATCAAATAAACCCTCAAATGGCAACGTTGGCATCCAGGCCCAGCAGTGCAGTGGCAAAAAAAAAGGAGATTCTAATTACCTTTCAGACTTATACACTTATTTCACTGGATCCAGGCACCAGTTTTGGTGGTATTGGCTTTGGTTTGGTTTTCCAGTAACTCTCCTTGTTCTGCAGCTGCCCCAAACTAGCAATTTGCTTTCAGCCCCAGTTTGATCACTTGCCCTTAAGATCAGAGCTATGGAATTAAACAAACCCCACCAAAATAGAACCATCTACCTGCTCCTTGGTTTTTCCCCCCTATTTACCTATGGATTCCAACACTTCAGGAAGAATTTATAGGTCATGGACTGACTTTTTCTCCTTTGACTCAGCTCCAACCACAGCCACAGCTCTAACACTGTATTTGCAAAGGCTTTTTTCTTCATTTAATGACAGTCCCAGGATGTGTTTCCAGGCCCTGAGTCCCCTCTGAGGGTTTGGAGAAGGGTTGGCTGCTGGCTATGATCTCTTTGGAGCACACACTTACTGAACCACCCAATCTAACCTGCTATTTGATTTGCAAAGCCACAATGGCAGGTGAGGATTTTGAGTCATGTCTCAGTCAGCTGCTGGCTCGGTGCAGCAGCTCAGAGCCTCAGCTCAGCAGCTGGAGAGAGAGTTACTCTGTGTGATGGAGAGCAAAGTGCCACAGCAGGAAGGGCTGAGACTCCAGGCACCATCAGTCCTTGCAGAGGTTACTCAATTTAAAGGAAGGATGTGTCATCCATCAGCAATTACTAACACGGAGGGAGGAAAGTTGATCTACCTTTCCTTGCTACAGAGCTGCACAGCCCTGAGGAAGAGGAGCCAACACTCATCAGCACCTTCTGCCTCCACCTCTCGACAGGAGAGCACGATGCTGTTGGGCAGCTGATGGAGCAGCAGGTCCTGAGGGGGTCTCTCATCTTGCTGCTGAGCTAGAAAATGTCACAGATATCTTAGAAACACAGAATGGTTTGGGTTGGGAAGGACCTTAAAGATCATCCCATTCCAAATCTCCATCATGGGGGTTGATAGGATCTTAATATGATTAGAGATGTTCTGAGACCAGGGAGCTACAGAGGAAAGCTAAAATAGGGGAGGAGGAAAGATCCACAAGTTTTTGGGCTAAAAACCACTTGGAAGCAGCTCCAGGAAGATGCTGCAGGTGGACAGAGTGGCAGAGCAGAAGGGTCTCCCAACTGGGAGCAAGTGGAAAGCAGTGCTGGAGAGCCAGTGTGGAGCCAAGAGCACAGCACAGACCTGGCTCTTGGCATTGATTTTCCAGGGAAGGCATTTAGCCCTGATTGCAGCAGGTGTCAGAGCAAACCCTGCAATTAGATCAAGGCCTGGAGAGACTCGCTGGGAGGATGAGAAAAATCAAGAGAGCCATTTCATGCCAGACCTGCTTGAATCCTGCTCTGCAGGGCCTCAAGCTCTGACAGATCCCATCACATCCCACTGCTGCGTTTGATCCAAGGTCAATGTCCTTGCTCCTGTTGCTTTTCTCCTCCACTGTGAGTTTCTAACATTCAGTAAATCACCAGCTGGAGCCAAACTTCCATTCCCTCAGCTTCTCTCATTGCTGCTGCTTTAGAGTTTAGGTCTTCAGGCATCTGACAAAGAAAAATGCTTCCTTTCCCACACAGCTCTGTCCTACCCCCCCGACAAACAAAAAGAACTATTTCCTTATATTAAAAACTAAAGTTTAATCAAATAGTGTTTTCCTGCTGCCTGTGCACACTCCTCCCTGGGAAATGAATGCCAGAGACTCTTGCTCAGCTCCAAGGCCTGACAAAGCTCTCCTCCTGGAATCATTTTTCAGAGGAAGGGAAAACAAATTCATAAAGTAGACAAATGGAAATATCACTAATCCCATCATGAAAGGGGAAATAAAGGGAAAGATGACAGAGAGGAATTCCTCAGCAATGACTCTGCTGAAGTTCTTTCTCTCCTGAGTTTTCCAGCCCACTGCCTCACCTGAGGAAAGGAGCTCTGCTGGTGGCAGCCAAAGGTCTCTACCACTTCCAGAGGCTTTTACCATCCAGAACAGTTTGTGCTTGAGGAGCACAACAGCACAAAGTGGGGAGAAATGGGTGGAGCTGTCAGCACCATGCAAAATACACACAGATTTTGGGGGTCAGACTAAAAGAGGGGGAATTGAGGGTAAATATTAGGGAGAACTTCTTCCCTGGGAGGTGCTGAGGCACTGGCACAGGTTGCCCAGAGAAGCTGTGATTGCTCCATCCCTGGGAGTGTTCCAGGCCAGGTTGGATGGGGCTTGGAGCAGCCTGGACTGGTGGGAGGTGGAACAATATGTCTTTAGGGTCCTTTCCAATCCAAACCCTTCTGTGCTCCTGTGATTCGTGGAGCTGTGTTTAATTACAGCAGGTTTTTGTTCATATAGAATCACAGAATCATTAAGGTCAGAGAAGAGCTCCAAGCCCAACAAGTCCAATCTTTGGCCAAATCCCACCATGGCCACTAAACCATACTGTGACATGAGGAAGAGAATTGTCAGCTTCCATATAGGAAGGAAATTGCCAACTTGAATGGTGATGGAAGAATTTATGAGCGCTAAAAGCCACCAGAGTGAGCGTTAGGCACTTCCAGACCATGTACACAGAGCACAGCAGAACTGGACTTAGGCTCAGCTGCAAGCAAAATGCTGCAATGCTTTGATGAATTGAGGTTCTGCAGAAGGGACAGAATCTCTCCTTTCCTAACACAGCCTCATTAAACCATTATTGATTCAGCTACAACCACGACCCACCATTAAATCAGTGCTGCAATTACCCTGTGTCCATCTCTGCAGAGACACTGAGTGTCCTCTCTGGACTCTGTGGCTGCCAGGGGAGCTAAGCTGCAAGGAAATAACCCTGTGCCTTCAAAAATAAACCCCAAAGCAACCCCCAAATGCTAATTTTATAACAGTCAGCAACCAACCCTGTCAGGAACCTTTTCATATCCAATTACAGCTCAGCCCCTCTCACTGTGTCACTCAAGCATCACCTACAAGATCAACCAGACCTTTATCCAAGTGTTTGGCATCCTTTTGCAGGAGGATTCAAGGGCTCTCACAAAGAAAAGCTGCCTTTAATTTTGTTTATTTGCTTTAAGTCTTGTTTATTTAAGAATATTTGTCTCAGTGGTTAAACCCAAATGTTTCACCTGTTGCAAAGGAGGAAAAAAAAAAAAGCAGCCACACTGGCTCAGGAAAGTAGCTAAAACATCTCCCAGGAGGCCAAATGATTTATTCTCTCTGTGGTCCTTCAGACTCCTCTTCCATTAAAAAAATGGGTGAAGTTTAGCCCTCTGAAAATTAATTGCTGACAACTTCCTCCTATGATGTATCTCTCCAGAGGTTTTGTTGGCAAGTGATAGTTGCTGCTCTGCACATCTGTACTAAGCACTGTCTGCTGGCCATAAATCCTGCTGCTCCCTCGAGCCACGTGTGCCTCTCACCCCATATATATTCCAAATGGAAGTCAGAGCCAGCTGGAGAGGGGGCGAGGGGAATTAGCCAGGCAGGCACTTCCCAGCAGCCACAGAGCCCCAAGCACTCCCTGAGCCTCCAGCTAACCAGGAGAGGCAGCCAGAGCTTATTGAGGAGTTGGGACAACCAAACAATAAACCCCCTGAAATTGTTGCTTTTATATGCAGGTTCAACCTCCTCCAGCTTTCACCATCACCTCAGTTCTTCCCCCTCCCTCCCCTTCATGCCTGTAGGTAAAAGGAAAAAGCTATTTTTGAGGGGAAGAATAACCCAGCAATGCCACCAGCAAGCAAAACCTCTCCGATTCCAAGCTCAGAGAGCTCAAACCTCCTTTTGTTCTTTTGAATGGGGCAGGAAAAGAAGTAATGCATGAAAAATGGAACAAGGTGTCAGTATTTATATCCACAAAGCCAAGGCAAAGGAAGAGCTCCTTGATAAAGGCTTCCCTGCCACCAGCCTGGGAAGCCTCAGAGGGAGGGATCAAAGCAGAGCAGGATCTAACCAGCGAATGCAGAGGAAGAAACTTGCTCCTCTTGTCTGAGATGTGTTCCTTGACAAGCACAACCCTTGTTGGCTTGATGGGAAGCTCATGAGCTTGAGAGAAACCTAGGGCCTGAAGGTCTTTGGCATTGGGGAGTGGGAAGAGCACCAGAACAAGCTCAGAACCAGCATTTCAATGCCCTGTCGGGTTAAGGGTTGGTATTTTTCCAGGTAAGGAGGAGCAGCAGAATACCTTTGAAAAATCAGCAAAGTCTTCATGGATTTAGTGCCTACCAATAGACCTTTCTGCAGCATTTCAGAGATTGTGAGGTGCTCTAAGAGAAGGTTAGAAAAGAGTCTGAGTGTGGCAGGGCAAAACCCTGAGTGCATGGACAGAGCTGGGACATGCCAGACCTTCTCTCCTTAATTAAAACCTGCAGTAAGGAGATGTTTAAACCCATCTGCTTGTCTCACTGCCTTCCCTGGAGTGCTCCTGGGCAGGCTGAGGTAGGTGAGAGGCACAGCTTGGCCATGGCACCCAGCCAGGGTGCTGTGCTTGTTCCAGCACCCACAAGGACCACGGGCAGAATGTCACCTCTCCAGGTCAGAGCTCAAACACTGCAGCCACAGAACAGGAGCAATAAAACAGCAGATGGAAGCAAGAGAGCAAAGGGGCTGAGCTGGGTCCAGGAGAAGTTACTCACCACCTGCCAGTGCTCCTGTTGCCTTCAGCCTGAGAGCAAACTGCTCCATCACAGGCAGCTCCTGACACCAAACCAACCCCTCACCCCATCCATGGAGAGGGCAGCAGGGCTATTTATAGACCCACTGATTGCATCTGCCCATGTGCCCCCTCCCCTGCCATGACATCATGTCTAGGGCTTGATTTCAATCACAGCCCTATTTTCACATCCAGCCCAGCAGCTATTTTTAGGGCTAAGTAAGTTAAATGGCTCATAAATAGCTTCTTGATTCCTAACAGTTTATGTTGCTCTTCCATGCCCTACTTCTCTCCCCTGAAACTCCTGTACCTCCCTGGTGTCAACATGTCACACCCTGGTGTGCCCTTAAGTGTTTTGCAAGGAGGGAAGTGGAGTTCAAGGGAAGGGGAGGGAGAAGAACCAGGTTCTGTAATTGCCTCTGCAAACAGCCCAACATGCACTTAGCCACGAGTATTAGGGTCCTGGGTGACAGCTTAATTTCACACTGGTCATGATCAGACCTGGGAGGAAAATTGATTTCTCTCCCTCCATTGCTCACATTCCAGTCCAGAGCAAACCTCTGAAACTTCCC
The DNA here is from genome assembly GCF_000695815.1 of Acanthisitta chloris. NCBI lineage: Eukaryota > Metazoa > Chordata > Aves > Passeriformes > Acanthisittidae > Acanthisitta > Acanthisitta chloris. Next base: position 49,874 of record NW_008689694.1, read on the forward strand.
ACAAAGACAAATTTAGAGAGAGAAATTAATTCCAATTGACACAGCTTGGGTTTTCTGTGGCTAATCAAAAGCAGCTCCTAATTAAAGCAGTGTGTAAACAGGGGAGTGAAAATACAACTGCTGTCCTCTCTTGATGCTTCCCACCTGGACAGATTTACCACACAGCTCAGCCTGGAGGAGGATGTTCTGCTCAATAAATGGTGTGGAATAATGTGCTGCAGGGATCTGAGAGGAGAGGAGAATGAACCAGGGCTGGGGGAAGGAAGGGGCTGTGTGATTACTGCTGGGCAGCCCTCGAAAATGGGAATCCAACCCACAAAACAACCTTAGGTGCAAGGAGTCCCCCAGGGAAACCTGCCCTGGCAGATGTGTGGCACTTGGGGACAGCTCTGCCACTCCAGCTGGACCATTGCAGCCAACAGCCCCTGGGGCATCTCCCCTGACATCCCTCCCAAACAGCTGCAGCACCAAGGTTCTAACCCAACAGCAAGAGCTCAGTGATCACATTGCTCAGTTAAAGTCAACATTCCTTGAGGAAATCCAGGCTGACCCCCAAACCAGGGTGAGATTTGTCTCCCCTGTCCCCAAGGGCTTCAGGGGACTTTAAATGCTTTAAACACTGTGAAATGCAAGAAGCAGCAGCCAGGCCAGGAGAAGAAACTTATTAATACTGGTGACAGCAATAAAGCTGCAGCAGGATTGTGCTGCTCTGTGCCACACTTTGTTTGGAGTTAATCTGATTTGCTTTCTGAGGGGTTTTCAGGTTTTCAATAAGCAGAACATGAAAGCAGTGACAGGCTGAGCAGGTGCCTCATTCCAGCAGGGAAATCCTGGGCTGCAATGAAGTGCTCAAACCAGAACAATATTCTGTGGAAACTCTCCAGCACAGGCTGGTCCCACTCTGGGGGTGCTTTCTGCCCATCCACACATCCCTGGGGCCACCCCAGCTCTGTTTTGGGGTGGGCTGGAGCAGGACCCTGCAGAGAGCTGAGGATGATTCTGTCCCCAGCACACTCAGCTGCCCCAGAGCTTCCCCCAACCCCAGTGACACCGTTTCACAAATCATGTGATGCTGCACAATGGATTAAAAACCCCAACTCAGAGCCATGAAGTCTCTAGAAACATCTTTGGGGCTGCACTAAGCACAGACAGCTATTACATCTCATCTAAGCTCCCCGTCCCAGATAGAGGTTATCAACAATTCTTCAGGTGACAACTTTATTTGTGTATTTATTCTTAAACATAGAGAGCTCTCCCCGAGATGTGCAAGTGACATTTGACGTGGCATCTTTCTCAGGCTGGGGAGGAGAGCTCTGTAGTTTGCCACTTGCTGCAGATGTTTTGCTTGTCAGCCAAGGCTACAAACCTATTTTAATTAAAAGTGGAGCTGGGGACTGACAGCTCAACTGAGCTGCTTTAAAAAAGAAGTGCTGAGAAGAGTCTGGAATGAGTTTTAAGTTTTGAAAATAGCCCCATGGTTTATATCAAAGGGAAATGGGAACATCCTTCAATGGCATTTTACACAGTCGCCAAAGGACAATGGACTCGGAGCGAAGGTTCCGAATAAACTCCACTGGGAATTAATTCTCCCCCAGGATGTTTGTTTTATCAGCAAGATACCAAATGCTCCTTACACTTCAAGAAGCACAAATCCCTTTCCTCCCCCCAAACTTTCAGAACCACAGTGCAGGGAGAGGGAGAAGAAAACTGGTTTGATTTGATATACTTAAACTCGATTTGACATTTTAAGGAACAGCTGCACTTTTCCATGGACAATGAGCTCAAAGTGAAGTCTGAGCTTCCCTGCACAGCATCCTAAGGGAAAGGGAGCAATGTTGCCTCGTCCTGTCCTTGCTGCACAAGCCACTGAGCCCAAACCCAGTGCTGAGGGACCAGCACTGACTCTGTGCCTGTCACAGTTTGGCCACAGCTGCTCCTACAGAACCATCTTGCAGCAGCTCTGCAAGTAGCACCTAATTGAAACATAAAACCACACTTCAGATTCTTTATAGCATATACAAATATTGTTTCTCCTCCTGGAACATCCGAACGTTCAGGAGGAGAGTGTGGATCAATAATTCTGCTATTAGATAATTGAAACATGCCTCTTGATTTACACTAATGCACTTGTTAAGCACTAAGTGATCAGGCTGTGGGCAGGTCTGCATTGCTGGAGCTTGGCTTTGATTAATGCCCTGTGAGCAGGTGAGGGGCTGGCCCAGCTCAGCTCGGCCCTTCCCAGCTCAGCTCAGCTCAGCTCATCACATCTCAGCTCAGTTCAGCTCTGCTTTTCAGATGGTTTTCCCCTCCTGACAGCTGCTCCTGCAGCAGGAGCCACCAGGTCTCCTCTGGGCAATAAGCCACTGCTATGACTCTTGGATTCAGTGGGTCATTCTCTCTACTTAAATTAAAAGCCTCTCTTTAGACCTCTGCCAGCAACAAAACGAGCCCAAAGGATGAGCCTTGGTGCCCATTCCCCTCTCACAGCACCTGCTGATGTGCAGCTCTGCCCACAGAGCAGGGCAGGTCCCGTGGTCAGTGGTGACACCTCTGCTCTGTGGTCCAGCACCCCCAAAACCCAGAGCAGGGAGGGGAGCCCAGGCCCAGCAGGATGGACAGCCTTGGGAAGACATTCCACTGCCACACACCAAGGGCTGCCAAGTCCCTGCACTAAGCCAGCAATTTGGTCCATCAAAGATAAACACTTTGGCATCGACTGGAGGCAGAGGAGGTTCAGAATGCCAGGATCCCTCGTCTCCGTGTCTCCAGCCCTGCCTCAGCAGGGCACTGCAGCACCAGCACTGCTCCAGCTCAGCAGCTCAGCCCTGGCTTGGTGCTGGTTTGAGGGAGAGATCTTGGTGCAGTTCTCACTGACTGCATCATTCCTGGCTCAGGCTCGATGGAAAAGTTCGGTTCAATTGTACTTTCTGGAAACTTAAGCCCTAATCAATGGCTGAGCAGTGAGCCAGCCTTCAGCCTGGGTCTGCTCCAGCACAGGCACAGTCATTGCTGTCGGATGGGAAGCAGCAGGATCTGTCTCTCACTCATTAGTGTGTTACTCAGCTCCCCGAGGAGCAAACACCTCATGTGCCATTTTTGGGCAGCACTGCCTGATAAGTCATCCCAAGTCATAATTGTAGGACTTTTGCTTGCTGGAAGAAGTGTTTGGAAAGCTGATGCTGCCCACAGCAGGAAACAAGCCCTGCCAGAGGCTCACCCAAGCTGCCTGCATGAATCACCTGCAGGAGGAAGGACCTTCAAGGGCTGTGCCCAGAGGTGATGGCAAACACAGCTACATAAACAAGGCTGTGGAGAGCAGCTCCAAAGAGTCACTGGAGCTGTGTGGTTTCCTCACCCAAGCCTTCCCTTTGCCTTGTTTGCCCAGCAGCTTGCCTGTCATCAAATGGATAATGGACTGAATCCCTTCAGTGACACTTGTTGGAGCAGAGGATTGGCAACCTGCAGAGCACAGCTCACCCTCTGCTCACCAGCACAGCCTCCAGCTCCTCCAGAGGATCCCAGCACCCAAATTCACCCCCCAAGGGATGTCAGAGCACGGGTCAGTGGAGAACAGGAGGACAATGACATTATTTGGCTGCCCTCTGACAGCAATGTGCAAACCTGCTCAAGCATTAAGGTGAAACTGCCAAGGGAGGCATAATTAATCCCTTGCTTATTAAAGCCTCTGGCATCTTAAAGAAAAGCTGAGAGCATTCCATAGCAGTGATTCCATCAACGTGAGTCATGTCCCAGCCCCTCACTGCACCTTCCCCCAGGGCCTGATTTGTGCTCTTTGATTCAAAACAAGGTGGGTTTGAGATGTGGCAAAGATGTCAATAACACCAGCTCAGGGTCCATCCATTCCACCCAGGAAAAAAGGAAAAAATAATCCCTCAGATTATTTGGCCGAGTTTAGTTTAAAGGCTTTTCAGTGCTTCATATCCTCCTCCCTTCCTTTTCTTTCTAGAAGAGGATTCACCTTTTTGCTTTCTAGTCAGCTCTGCCAGAGCTGCCCTGGCACTCCTGCCCAGCTGGGAGCAGCAGGAGGCCCCAGAGCACCAGAGGTTATTTTCAGAGCAGCACAGATATCCTCTCACTCCTCTGCTTGTCCATCAGCACCTGAAGAAGCATCCAAGTGCTCACAACTCTCTACAAGAAGGTGAAAGAAAACAGCCCAAGCAAAGCTGAATAAATAGAGCCAGAGCAGAGTCTGCACTGTGCTCCCCTTACAGGACCCAAACCTTCCCAGCTCAGGAAGCACTGAAGCAGCTGGGAGAGGTTTCAGTGGATGCCAAAGCCCAGCTGGACACAGCTATTTCAGTCTAAGCCTAATTGTGCACAAAATAACCTAAAAAGAAAACGTTTGCATGTGCTTCAGTGACCAACTACTGTAAGCAGACAGGGCCAGGGGATCTCTTGCATTAGCTGCTTCACAGCAGCTGCAAGTAAATGCATCAACATCTCCTCAAGAGTGGATCAGAAGTCAGGCCAAGTCCCCACAGCCACAGAAGTAAGTGAGCAGATCCCTGTGCAGCTTCTCTGTCTCAGCAAGGAACAAGGGAGTTTATCATGGCAATTAAAAATTGAGAGAGCTGCAATAGCTACTCTTTGCTTCACCAGGGCACAGAGTTAAACTCAGGGTTGTAATGCAGAAACCTGCATGCATAAGTAAGGTGCTCTGGGCCCCTGGGGATGGGAACTGTTGCCCTGAGAATCACAGAATGGTTTGGGTTGGAAGAACCTTAAAACTCATCTCATCCACCCCCTGCCATGGGCAGGGACACATTCCACTAGCCCAGGTTGTTCCAAGTCCTGTGCAGCCTGGCCTGGAACACTCTCAGGGATGGGGAATGAATCCCTGGGAGTGTAGCATGGTCAGCCCCAGCCCCCCTGGAGCATGTCTGGGAGCATCCCATGCTGGCAGGGAGAGGTGGCTGCAGGAGAGGGGAGAAGACACCAGAGTCTTTCCCCCTTCAGGAAGACTCAGCAGCATTAATTGTTGTTAATCTCAGTCAGGACCTACAAGTGGATCAGCTGAGCTGGAACTTGTTGATGTGCTGCCCTGGAACATTCCAGCACTGATGTCTGACAGGGTGGCACCAAGCCAATAGTGACACTGTGGTGGCAAATGCCCTCACTGCATGGGCCACTGGGGTGGCAGCACATCTCTGGGCTTCAGAGAGGCACAGAGAGACCAGAGAAGCTGCAGAAGTGGCTCTGTACCAGGCACAGTGCCCCAGTGCCTGCTCTGCTCTCCCTGAGCACCAATCCACACCGAGGAGGTCACAGAAACCCTCCCAGGCACATCCCAACTGCAGCCAGAGTCTGGGCTCCAGCTTTTTTCTGGACATCCCATGTGAGTCCCTTCCCTGACACTTTGCTGGAGCAGGCTCTGAAGTGATACTTACAGGAGTTATTCATAAAATGAACAAGAGGTTTCAGAGTAGAACATGAAATTGCTTTTATCCACTGCACAAAGTGACAAATCAGGCAGCAACGTCCATGACTCCCTGGGAAAATCTACCTCCAGGAAGGCTCCACTAAGCTTCCTAATGCATTCAGGGAGAGCTGCTGGGAGGGAGGGAGGCAAGCCAGGGGTCAGGGAGAGCTGCCTGATCCCAAACATGCTTCAGAGCAAGTGTTCTCAGCTTGTTTGCTAATCTCTGGTGACTGATCATTGAACCAAGTCTTGTGTCCTGGACCGAGAAGAGAAGGAAAACACCACAAAGGGCAACACTTCTCCCATGAATAAGATGTCAATTAAACATGAGAGCATTCACCTGCACAACCAGCTCTAAGAGAGCCATCGATTGTTCCCCCTGCCAGTCTGGCCTGGGTTTGCTGTGCTCCCTGGGGAGATGCAGCCTGTGCAACCCTGAGCCAGCAAAGGGCAATTCTCACAGCGTGGCACAGTGTGGCTCCTCTTAATTCATTAGTTCTCTTTATTCAGCTAAATAAATAACAACTGTCACTGGGGCTTGAAAATGTTTGTGATGAGACAAACCTAAGGGATGACTCCAGCAGTTAGAGAGCAGATCCCAAGCCTCTGTCCCTGCTTCACCCTGTCTGGCTGAGGGAAGGTAGCACATATCACCTGGACCTGTAACAGCTCCCCAGGGTGTCACAGCTCTCAGTGCCTGTGGGAGGATATTATTCCTCTGAATTTTACTGGAAGCCAGAAATCATGACTCTTCAGAGCAGTCACTTGCCTAAGCCCAAGTGGAGGATGTGTCCCTCAGCCTTGGGCAGGGACCACATTTAGCCTCTGCCAGTTTGCACTGACCTACAGATGGGGCTGGGTGAGCCAACAGCAGCTCCTTGCTGCAGAGCTCCTTCTCCTACCTCCAGCTAAGCAAAAACTCATCCATCTTTGGGTGTTCAGAGCTTTTGCAGGACACACTGACAGCATTCAAATGCAGAGAAGGTGCCAGGCTGCAGACAGCCCCTTGCTGCCACTGGCTGTAGACACCAGGCTGTGATCTGAGCTGTTGTGCACCTTCCTCATGGACCATAAAGCACTTTAGGGCAAGGCTGTCGCTCTCTCCATGTCTCCAGCAACAGCCACAGCGTGTTGCATCCCACTGCCAGCACGTGACTGTGTGAATAGTTCATTGACAGATGCACGGATTTAAATTGTGTTCCTGGGCTGGTTCCAAAACACAGGTGGTGATTTCTGGACACTGGCTCCATTATCTGCTGAAAAGCCAAAATTACAGTGATCAAGCAGAAAGGAGCATTATCATCCTTCCATCATTCGCCTCTGAAAACCCTCACCAGGTCAGCTGCTTGCAGGGCCACCCTGATCAATCACTGCGACGCTGAAAGCAGTTACATGTCCTCCTTTGAGCCATTTGTCAAGTGGAATCTGGCAGGTTTTAGTCCTTTTATTAGTTCTGCTTGCGAGAGAAATTCACTCGAAGCCAATGCTTAATGCAGTGAGACCACAGTCCATATTTCTGGGGGAGAGAGAGCTCTTACCCAGCTGAGTGCAGGGGTGGGAAGGGGATTAACAAAGCCCTGGGCTGGAAGAGGGAGGAAGAGAGAGGTGCCCCTTCCCTGACCTGCTGTCCCGGACACACATTCCCTTATGCTGCACTTCAGCCTCTGCCTGAAATGCATCAGAAGTGGAATAAAACCCTGTAGGGCTGGAAGGAAACAGTGAGCCCAACACAGCCTGTGTGAGCTGGACCTGCTGATTCATCCAGGATGAGACGGATGACACAGAGGTGCTGTCTCAGGAGGAGCAATGGGGCAGTGCCAGCAGAGATGGTGTCTCAGTGTGTTGGATGCTGCACCCAGGGCAGGAGTACCTTGGGCATCCCAAGGTTTTTTGGCTGGGTCTGAGCCCCCCCCCACAGCCTGTGGTGAGTCGTTCAGGATGGAAAAGACATCCAGGATCACCCAGTCCAACCTTTGATCTAAACCCAGCATATAACACAGTGGCACATCCCTCTGCCCCTCCAGTGTGGCTGTTCCAGTGTTACACTCAACCCCAGTGCAGGATCTGCTGCACATAAATCCCCTCTCATGGGCTTTAAGCCTGGAGAACTAAGGCACAAAGGGATTAAGAGAACTGTCCAGAGACCACACAGAGGAGTGTGTGTCAAATTTGGGAACTGAACTTTGATCTCCTCAAACACTTTGTGGATCAGTGCCTAGTGCCTTGCATCAAACCTATTTCAGCTGCACAGCAGCTGCTGGAGGGGCCAGAGCTTTCCCCTCCCAGGCATTTACACCGTGCCTGGCACTGCTGCTGCAAAACAGCACTGGCACAGCCCCCCAGATTAACATTCCTGCAGGAGCAGTGGGAGAGGAGGAATACAAATGGGACAGAACCCGCCTGGGACTGCTCTGCTCCACTCCTTCCCTCCTTGCAGCTCTCTCATTATTTTCCAGCAAGGGCAGTCATGTTTTTCTCTCTCTCACTTGTCAGACTGAGATGACATTTGAGTTGTGCTGATGAGACCTACCAGGGTGAGACACATGTTTGTGGTCGCTCTGGGCGACAACTGCCAAGGCCTTTAACTGCTCTCTCTTGATTTCCCAACACAGCCAACCCCTCTGCTTCCCTGGAACTGGAGTCCTGCTGCCTACCAGGGACCTGGGTGTGAGCAGGGGCTGCTCTGCCTCAGCCAGGCTCTGCTCCAGGAAGGGAAGGGGCTGCTGCTTTATCTGGGGGGGCAGAGATGCTGAGGGAGGGATGGCTGTGCTGGCTGAGCTGCTGGTCCTGC
>NW_008689694.1:58128-94405 GCF_000695815.1 Acanthisitta chloris
GCTGTGCCCCAGCTCTTCCAGCTCCAGCTATGGAGACATCCTAACTAACACCACACAGGGATCTGGCCCAGCATATCTCCTTCTGACCTAATGTGCATGAGAACTTTGTCCAGACTCTTGGTCAGGAACTGTAGTGACAGGACAAAGAGTAATGGGGAGAAACTGAAAGAAGGAAATTTATGTTATATCTTAGGCAGAAGTTTTCCCTGTGAGGGTGGTGAGACACTGGTACAGGTTGCCCAGGGAGGCTGTGGCTGCCCCAGCCCTATCACTGTTCATTCCAGGTTGGATGAAGCCTTGAGCAACCTGCTCTGGTGGGAGGTGTCCCTGCCCATGGGGTTGGGACTGGAGAATCTCTAAGCTCCATTCCAACCCCTAAAACTCTATGGTTCTATGATTCAGATAAGCTCCACAAGCAGAAGCTGTGACTGTGACATGATTCTTTGATGCAATCTCACTCTCCACTCACCCTAGCAACACTTTCCCAGTGAGACACTGGCCAGGCCCATGGGGCTGAGTGGGCAGAGCTAAGGACACTGCACAGGCTGCAAAAACCATCCCCCTGGCTCTGGTCCAGCAAAGCACTTGAACAGTGTTTAACATCAAACACTGTCTGAGCTGCCATCCATCAGGGAATTCAGTCCTGGATCCAGGCACGTGCCACACATCCCCAATCCAGGGATGGGCTGTGCCATGCTGCTGCTGCAGCCTGGGGATTCACAGCCACTCTGGGCCTGCTTGGATTCTGCTCTGCACATTCCCTGACAATTTCTATCAGTGCATAAATCAGAAGTAAAGAAGAAATTCTCATTTAACTTTCATGGAAGTGTTTCATATTCATTCTGCAGGAGTGTAAGTGACAACATGGGCTGTGAGATGGAGGAAAGTTTAGGAGTGTCCTCCAGGGACAGATCCCATTTATTCAAGTGGATCTAGACCCACTGTTTCGTGCTGGAAACGTGACCAGGTGACATCTGTGTTGAAGGAAGGAAGGTCACACACCTTGTGAGCTAAGAGAGAGGGGAATATGCAAAGGGCAGAGAGAAACCTGCAGCATTTGGAGCTGCTGAGCAGGCAGGGCCAGCAGAGGCACAGATGGGGCAGTCAGCACCTGGCAGAGGTGACAGGGCTCTCAGATCTGAAGTGTTTTGCCCCTCTGAGCAGCACACATCAGATTCCCAGCTCAACCCTTTCCCAGGGCCAGCTCCAAACCCCATCACTGTCCTCCTTCTGCCACCTTTTCCTCAGCTCTTCCCTTCCCAGGGCAGAGACCAAGCACAGTTAACCCTTGGCTATCAGCACAGAACATCTTCCTTATGTCCATGCAGCTCCAACATTCCCAGAAAATGCAAGGAAACCTCCCAGTACACCCCACTGTGCCCTGTGTGCACAATGATGTGTGTCACAGCTCGAGGGCAGCTTGTTTTGCCCAGTGTAAGGTACTACTTGGAGCCTGAGAACGATTCCTGAACGGGAGTTGCTCTAATTAGCAAGAAACATTTAGGTCAATTACAGCACTGTGCTGGTTACTACAACTACTATTATTAATTGTATTCGATTACACATTTGCAGCTATTAAACAGAGGCTCTCTGGAGTACCTGTGTGGACTTTGAACTCAGCAGAAAACAAGGAGAAGTATTTAAGGGAGAGAAATGGGCAGGTAACATGAAGCTAAACCCACACCAGCCCCATGCATCATTTATCTCCTCTCTGCGTGTGCCTGGCTGATCCAGCACATGAGAGACTCAAAGGATTTGTTTTCCTTCATCCTCTTTTCCCTCTGGACCAAAGTCCTGTCCCCTCAGTTGTCCTGTACATGCTGAGGCTGCTGCACTCCCTGTGCTCACAGTTTTCCCAGGCACGTGGGCAGAATCTCACGAGGGCAGCATAGGTGCTTAGCTCCAGCACAGGTGTCCAGAGAAGGGAAATTCTTCTTTGTGCAGGTCCTGGTGCCAACATTCCCCAAACTGCAAGGGCTTTTCCCTTCCCTCCCCCTCAGCCAGGACTTTGCACTGCTTAAAACAGAAACTCACTTTGAAGAAGTGTTTCTGTGTCCTACGATGTTAAATTGCTAATGGGAAAGGAAATGTATTCATGATTCACCGTGTAACAGCAGCCTTGGAGGAATGCAGATTGTATTTTCCCTCTGCAAACATTTGATCATCCCAATAAAAGAGCAGCCCCACCTTTTCCAGCAGCTCCATAAATCCCAGCGAATGGAAACAACAGGTTTATTGCTGTCGTGATGCTCGTTACCCAAGGGTTTATGGCTTACTGGAGAGAGGGGGGAGCCTGTTTATGGGCTCCAGGTGCCTCCTGAAGGACTGCAGGACTCTCTAAAACTCAACTTGCTGCCTAAGCCTCTGGTTTAAAGTGGAAATTATCCTCCTGATTGAGCCTTCCTCTCAGCTGTGGTTGCGTTCACTGCTGCTCCAGCCTTTCCTCTCCAGCAATTCCTGCTCAGCCAGGCTGAGCCCACAGCTCTGGGAGTGTCAGAGCCTCAGGAGGTCACTGCCACCACTGGTTTCCAGCCCTCAGCAAACACCTGCACTGGCATTGCGTGGCCTGGGTCTGCTGAAGCACCTGAGCCACTGCCCTGCCTGGCTCTGACCTCTGCTTCTGCATTAATTGATCCCATTGATTAGGATTTGAGCTTCCAGCAAAGATCAAGACCATGTTACACGACTAGATCGTGTTTAGAGCAGAAAGCAGCTTCAGGCCAGAAGTGGGTTTTTTCTGCCATGTACTAATGCCTGGAGAGACACAGTCATCTACCGCATCTGTATATCCCCAGGAATCATCCTGAGCTGGAGGGACCCACCAGGATTATCAAATTCCAACTCCTGGGACCACCTACACTTGGGACCTGACTGCTGGGATCGCTCTCAGGACCACCTGAGACCCCAAACCCCCTTTGGAAGGAGATTCCCTGTTGGCAGGCAGATGGAGGGGGAGCTGTACCACCACCCCTCACTTCTGCCTCACCTTAACATGCTGCAGCATTCTGTACCTCCACTTTGCTCTCAAACCTCCAAGGAGACGTGTCTGCTGCCTGAGTTATAAATAAGGCCAGAAGTGCTGAGCCAGAACGTGTGGCAGTAATTCTGAGGGATGACTGGAAGGTCTAAATGCTCTTCCCAAAGCCTGTTGACCCCTGAGCGATGCTGACACGACCAGGAGCTCATGGCCATGCACAGCAGCAGAGGGACAGGTCACAGATTCCTCCCTGGGCTGACACTGTGCCCTCCACTACTTCTCCCCTCCTTCTGGGGGTAGGAGCTCTGCATTCCCCTACCACAACACCTATTTCCCCTTCTCCTCCATGGGATCTCACCCTCTGGAATGACTCTGTTCAGTGAAATATCTGTGTTTTAACACTTGGAAGTTATTTCCTTTTATTGGAAGTCTCCTGGCTGGTTTATGAGCAGCTCTGCAGATGAACTGGCAATAAAAGGAGGAGGAAGAGGAGTGTTTGAGAGGTGCTGAGCAGCTCCTGCCAACTCAGCCCTTCCCAAGGAATCACTCAGCATCTGGCAGGATTGAGCTTTTTGCATATTTTTTCTTTAAACTCTCCCCCCTGCTTTTTTTTCTTTATTTTACAGTATAAATGAAGTTTAATAGCAGAGCAAATGTGCAGAGCTACTGAGGGCAGAGTGTGCTAATGAGCTGAGCACTGTACTGCAAGAGCAACCTCCCTGTCCACCTCAACTCTTGCCTTTTCTGCATGTTCATACTTAATCTTGTCTAAAAATAGCCACGATTGTTAGCCCTTTTAATATGGCCTTCATAAAATGTACTTCTTAAAGACCTTTGAAAGCTTTGCTTTGGGTTTAATAAGCTGGGCAAAGTGATCATCCCAGGAACTGGGAACAGCAACACTCAGCTCCTGGTGCAGGACTCATCCCACACACTGCAGACAAACATGCCCCAACTCCTCCAAGGGTAACACCAAGCAGCTGCTTCAGAAGAAAATATTGAAGATAATAAATCAGGGGCCTATTTAGCACCTTTTTCACACTAGCTGCTCTCCATCTTCCAGCAGCAAGGAAAGAAATAGGGGAGGAAAAGAAAAAGACAGATGGAAGTTGAACTGAGGCACTGGACCAGCAAAAAACATCTCAAGCCAAGGAGCTCTGCCTGGTTCCCCCACACTCAGGAATAACCTTTGCATCAGGAAGGTGCTGCTGCATCTGAAATTTGCTTTCAAACACTACAACTGCTTCTCACAGCTCTCCCCCAGTAGCTCTGTGCAGGCTCTTGGGTTCTCTGACCAGTTCTGCACTGGTGAGGTGTCCCAGGCTGTTCCTGAGCCACCTGAGCCAGGAGGGAGGATCAGCTGAAGCCACAGCCTGAGCTCTGGCTGAGCTCTGGGAGCAGCTCTGCACCTCTTGGCAGTGTCTGTGCATCCCTGCACGCCCCAGTGTGGAGCTGGGGAGGGCTGGGAGTGACTCAGACTCGTGGAACAAACGCTGTGGAATGAGCACTGTGAAAAGATTAATCTCTTTAACTTATCAGGAAGAAATTCAAAAGGTAATTTGATTATAGTGTACAAGCACTTTCACAGGAAGCAACTATCAGATACTGAGGACTCTTTAATCTAGCAGAGATGAGCATAGTGGAATCTCTTAGTGGGAATTAAAGGCAGCCAGATTTGAATCCAAAATAGTATGTGCTTTGTTAAATGGGGCAATGAATCACTGAGCAGTCTGGGAGGGGTGGGCTCTGTCAGCTGGGGCTGGGGCTCCTGGCAGAATTCTTTTTGCAGAGAGAAATCAGCTCAGGGATCTCCAGTCACAGCCAGAGCAGCAAGGAACACCTTCCCCTACCACGAGGGGCTTTGGACCCACCTGGTTTTATCTGGAGCAGATGAGATGCTCATCCATTTCTTTCTGTTTGTAGAGCTGTGGGAAACCAATCACAGCTGGGGAGCAAAGAGAAGTGATGTGTAGTCTGGGATGATGCTCCTTCCAGAAGAGAGAGCTGATGGGAAGACCCAGGAGCCACTCACCCCTCCCAGCACACAGGTGGCTGCTCCAGTGCTGCACCAGTCAAGGTGCTCTGTTAATGATGCTCCTCCTTGGTAGGATATTGCTCAGCAATGAAGGCAGTTTAGAGCAGATTATTTCCTCTCCACAGCAAATTAGCAACCAGAGCTTGGATATTCATTGACAGGAACATCTTCACATCCTTTATATACTCCTGGGTGGCTTCCCCCTGAATCCAGATCTCCCATCATTTATTTAACTTAGTGAATAAAGTAATTAATACTGGGGAGTTCTGACTTCTTGGCAGAATATACTGTTACAGCTAACAAATTTTATGTCTTTAGGCTTCACAGCAGAATTTGATTTAATTTGTCCCAAGGTTAAGAAAGACAGGGAGGAAATTTGATAGCTCCAGATCACAAATTCACTACAATTTATCATCTCCACCACGTGGCGTGGATAGACACCACTTCCAAGTGGGGCTGCTAGGAGTTTACTCAATCATTTTTGCTTTGAGCTTGCAATCATCCATTACCTGACTCCATACATCCCAAATATTCTGGCTCTCCCTGCCACTGGCAAGGGGAGGGAATGCTGTGTGCATCCATCCCAGCACTGGCATGTCCTCCACTCCTTGGGGACCCCAAAATATCAGGATTAACTAGGTAAGACATGCACCATCCCAAGGGAAGGTAGGAAAGCATCTTAACTAGGCTTTCCCCCTAAAAGTTCTGCTTAAACTGCTTTTAACACATTAGGAAATCCATCAACATGGTTTGAATTGTGGAGCTATTAGTTTTGGTGAGAGAAGAAAGGGAACATGTTGTACAGGAGCTGTTTCCAATCACACCCAACTTGCTGGATAACATGTTTCTATGGTCAGATTTCCTTCCTCAAATAACAAAACCTGGAATAATTTCTCTACTTCATCCTAAGCTGATGTTTGCTAAGGAGAAAATCAAGGCACAGAGAGGAGTTTCCCCCCAGTGTCAGCCTGGCAGAGCAATGTGTCCATCCCACCACAGAATTCTCTGTAGGACCTAAGTGCTAAGAACTAAAGGCCTAAACTTGCCTCCCTCAGCAGAGGATTTGGGAGCAATGAGGCTCTCAGAACCTCCCAGCCCAGCCCAGCAGTGTCCTGGCTGGAATCTCACAGAGCAAAGAGGAGGAACCAAGGGTTCTCCTCGGTGAGAGCTGCACATCTGGCCAATAGGTCCTGCTGGATTTGCAGAGCAGAGGCTACAACATCACAGCAGCTTCCAAAGGGATGTGCACGAGGCTGGAGCTCAGAGCAGCATTATGCAGCAATTATGTACCAAAAGAGCTCCCAGATGTGCAGTGAATGTGATCACAAAATGTCCCAGTTTATGGCATTTTCTCCCTCCCTCCCTCTCTTCCGTCATTGTCCTTTAGAAAGGGAACATGAGGAATAAAGCTCTATTTTTAGAAGCTTGTCTAGGTCCTAAAAAGCTGGAAAATGAAGTGCAGAGATTTCCTAGGCATAAGGAAATGGCAGAGCACAGCCCAACTCAAACCTCTCTGCTGGGACAGCCTCACTCCCCTGCTCTCAGTGAGGCTGGGGCTGTCCCATGGGAGCAGCACCCAGGTGAAATCCAGGGAATTCAAGATGGGAATGAAGGCAGAGCTTCCCCAGGTTCACCATACCCTTTGAGAACTCAGTTTGACTCTTATCTCTGTGACCGATGCTGAAACCAGCCAAGTCCCATTGTCATTCCTTCACAGGATGCCTTAAAGAGTACAGACCACTTACTTAGGAGCTGTTCCTAAAGGTTAATCCCATTTTGAGGGCTGAGTTCTGCAGCAGCTTCCCACTGTGGTTTGCTCAAATGGCTCCATGAATCTCTGGATCAGACAGGGATTTGTCAGGGCTGCAGGTCAGCACGAAGCTAGGCAAGGAAACGAAGGAAGAATGATTATGTTTATGCCAAAGTGATGAGAAGTTGACTAGGAAGAGCTTGGATTTACAGAGACCTCAGACCCTAATGGAAAATCCTGACTAATAGAACCTGTACATCCCCTGAGCTGTGGAGCTTCACTCCTGCTGCTCTGCTCTCTCCTGCAGAATTGACTGGGGCTCACTGGACCATGCTGGATGCCCTCAGGGAGGCCCCAAACCATCACGTTTAGGTCACCCTCCCAGCTTGGCCACTCCAGGTTCTGGAACAAGGGAATAAATGTTCCCTGAGGAAGATCAGCTCTGTCCCTCTGAGCCTGAGCCAGCGAGGGCACGTGGCCAGGGCTCTGACTCTAATTACTCGTGCTGCCCTGCTCAGGCAGTTCCTGACGTGATTTATCTTAGAGATGACCAAATTATTACTGCTGATCACTTAAAATAACTTTCTGTGTGAGTCCCTGACAGATTCCAGCTCAGAGCAGGCAGGGAGAGCCCAGGGCCTCAGTGAAACACAACCCCTGCTTGAGGAGTTCTCTGGGGCAAAAGCAGGAATTTCTCCATGGAAAGAGCTGTCAGGCATTGGGATGTGCTGCCCAGGGAGGTGGTGGAGTCACCAGCCCTGGAGGTTTCCAAGGAAAGGAATGACATGGCACTCAGTGCTCTGCTCTAGCTGACAAGGAGGTGATGGTCACAGGTTGGACTCGATGATCTTGGAGGTCTTTTCCAACCTTAATGACCCTGTGACCCATTTTCTGTGGTTTTCTCCTTGACCTGTGGGTAAGACTCTCCAGCAGGAGGTTCTGTACCACCTCCTCCACACACAACAACCTGCCACAAACCCTTGACTGATGTTTCTCCACCAGAGTCCGAGGCCACTGCTCCCAGTGCTCACAGGTTGGACTCGATGATCTTGGAGGTCTTTTCCAACCTTAATGACCCTGTGACCCATTTTCTGTGGTTTTCTCCTTGACCTGTGGGTAAGACTCTCCAGCAGGAGGTTCTGTACCACCTCCTCCACACACAACAACCTGCCACAAACCCTTGACTGATGTTTCTCCACCAGAGTCCGAGGCCACTGCTCCCAGTGCTGTGTGTGCCGTTCCCCATCGCCTCCCTCACAAACCACCTCACTGCTTCTTGGTCCTTTCATCTTACTTAGTTCCTGTCTGTTGTAATATTTAGAGGCTCTTTGGGATACAAATAGTGTTGATTTGTATGTACAACCACCTAGAACAAGGAGGGCTTAGATCCTCAATCCGAATCATAAATAATAGTTAATATAGTTCAGACATGACTAGCCACTTTCTACCTAAAAATGTCAATAAAGCAGGGCCATATTGATGCAAAGAGACATAAAATGTGAACTCCTTCAATACAGGCACTTATTTGTCTCCGTTTGTGAGGGCAGGAAGGGAAGAGCTGTTAGAAGTGAATAGTATTTTATTAGCATCATAAACCCCAAGAGCAAAGTTTGTGTCACAGAGAACTGCACATGCATTTGAAGGCTTAATTTATGCTCCTCACTCCTCTTTCTTTTCCTCCTTCCTTTTTTTTTTCCCCCAAACAAGATGATGTCATTTAAACCAAAGACTAGTAGGGTCTGAAGGCACCTTTGGGTGAAAGGGATATGCATGCAAAGCAAACCTGCACCTTGCTGAAAACCTGGCAGAAAGAGTTCATGGAATGAGGCCATTCATCCACACTGCAGAGGGATGTGGAACCTTCACAGCAACTCCAGTTTCACCACAGCAGGCTGTGAGCAAGCAGCATCTGGCAATGCCAGGAACCTGGAGAGGAAAAGCCCAAGAGGAAGAGGCAGATGGGGTGAAGTGACATGCTGAGGAGCTCCAACAAATTAGCAGTGGGAAATTAGTGAGGGTAGAAAAGGGAGAATGGCTTTGCTGATTTTCCATGGCTTTGAGCTCAGCAATAAACAGCTGGTGCAGAGCTGATGGAGACACACACTGACCACACCAACTCCTGCCCCACCACAAAGACCATCTCCACCAAACCTAAGCCAAAACTCATAGAATCATAGAATTTTACAGGTTGGAATGATAGTTAGAGGGACACCTCCCACCAGAGCAGGTTGCTCAAGGCTTCATCCAACCTGGAATGAACACCACCAGGGTTGGATCAGCCACAGCCTCCCTGGGCACCCTGTGCCAGTGTCTCACCACCCTCACAGGGAAAACTTCTGCCTGATATCTAACCTAAAATCTAACCTAAGCAGTAATAACCTCCTTCAATTTGAACCTCTTGTGCCTTGTCCTGTCACTGCAGCTGCTCACCAAGAGAGAAGATTCACTTCTCCAGCTCTATTCACTTCTCCAGCTCCCCTGAAGCCCCTTCAGATATTGAGGCTACTATGAGATCTCCACACAACCTTCTCCTCTCTAGCTTCTAACTCCTCCAGCTCCTGCTCATTCTGCACCTCGAACAGCGTTTCCCTCCCATCTGGCAGCTGGGGCAGGTTTCTGGTGATGCTTGGGAACAGATACAGCAATACAATCCCCATCAAGCACTGTTAATCAGCAAATGACAGCTCTCCATACATCCCAAAGCTTTTAACTACCAGCTGCTTATTGTGGGATATTTACAGGGTAACAATCCTGCGGAGCAAGTTCTGTGCTGTTACAGAGCTGTAAATATGCCTTTAATGACCAGCAAGCATTTATTTCCCATTCTGCAGCCTGTCTGTTGTGCTGGAGTGAAATTAGACATGGAGGTGAGTGCTGCAGGCACAGCACTAGAGGTTTTATGGCAGAAGAAATAGGCTGCACAAGGAGCTGTGAAAAAGTTGTTTGCAGGGCACAGGATGATGCTGAGCAGTGTGGGGCAGGTTTTGCTGGGCACTGGGACTTGCTGCCTGTTGAGTAGGGAAGGTGTTTGTGGCTTTGAACAGTGGCATGAGGTAAATCTCAGATGTCACAGCATAAACACAAAGGTTTGGGAGTTCAGGCTGGAATAGCCTTTGGTGGTAAAAATATTCCCATGCTCTTTGCTCGAGTAAAGTCTGTGAATTCTTACAGCACTTCAGCTCTGCACCCAAGTGAGGGAAGGAAAGTGGGGAATGAGTGTTGTGTCCAGTTCTGGGCCCTCCCTGAGAGACACTGAGGGGCTGGAGGTGTCCAGAGAAGGGAATGGAGCTGGGGAAGGGGCTGGAGAGTCATGTGAGGAGCTGTGAGGGCTCAGCCTGGAGAAAAAGAGCCTCAGAGTGAACCTTCTCACTCTCTCCAACTCCCTGGCAGGAGGTGCAGCCAGGTGGGATCAGGCTCTGCTCCCAGGGAACAAGGGACAGGATGAGAGGAAACACCTCAAGCTGTGCTAGAGGAGGTTCAGGTTGGACATCAGGAGGAATTTCTCCATAGAAAGGGTTTGTTAACACTGGAATGTGCTGCCCAGGGAGGTGGTGGAGTCACCAGCCCTGGAGGTGTTCAAGACACACCTGGAGGTGGCACTCAGTGCTCTAGGTGAGAAGGTGGTGATGGGTCACAGGTTGGACTGATGATCTTGGAGCTCTTTTCCAGCCTAGCTGGATCTGGGAGCAGACTCAACACAATGTGACTATCACTGTCTTTGAGCTGTCTGAGCACAGCCAAATGATCACTGCCTACAGGGACAAAACTACCCTGCAGTTTGAAGCAAGCAGCTGAAGCCTCTGGTAAGACTTTATGATACTGTTAATCACTTGCTTTGTGCTGGTGCCTAGGGACTCCCCTGCCCTTTCCACAGCTCCCCAGTCCCCCGTGCTGGGCTGTTTGCTGTGCAGCCACGAGACAAACAGTGCTTGCTGCCACAGGCAGGTTACTTTCCAGGGCAGCACAGCACAGAGCAGCTGGAAGATGTGCTTTGTGAACCCACAGAGGTTGGTGCTATATATCTTCGAGATGTAGTGAGTCAACCCATTTGCATGGCCACCAAACTGGGCTGAGACAAAACTAGGGGGTTCACCAGTTCCTCTCCATCCTTCTGAAGGAGAAAGGAGCAGTTTCCATGTCCTGGAAGGTTTAGAGGTAAAGGAAATGAGAAAGGATCATTCTATTCATCTCCTACCTTGGCACTGTGAATATTGCTCCAGATAAACCCACACTGGAGAAAAGTATCTTCCTCCTTCCCCCTCTTCTGGCAATTTCAGGTTTTTACTTCCTCCTCTCTTTTCTTTCACAGCTTTTAACCTTGCCCAACTGTCCCTCTTAAATAATAATTAGCTCTCTGCTTCAGCCAGGGAAGTACTTTAAAGCTCCAGCAATTTTATTTGCTGTGTGATGCTGCAGGAGCTGATGGGAGGGAAAAATGAAATCAGGTGTTTCTCCAGAGTTGTCCCTCTAGAAGAACCATCAGTTGCCTCTCCCTGGTGAAAGGCAAAAGCTGCAGTGTTTGCACAGGGATTAACTGAGAGAGGAGAAAGAGGTAAATGCCCAAGTAGGCAATGCTGGTGAGTGCTGTCTCCAGCAGACCCAAACCTTGAGTCCTCCTTGCACCCAACACAGCACTGCCTGGCACTGGGTGACCCAGAAAATGAGGGTAATGAGAGCTCTTGCACTTCACTTTGTTAAACTCCAGGAGGTTTGCATTGTTCCACCTCTCAAGGTCCCTCTGGATGTCCCATCCCTTCCCTGCAGCTGGGACTGCCCCACACACTTGGTGTGGCCAGAGAACTTGCTGAGGGAGCCTCAACCCACTGTCCATGTCACACACAAAGATGTTGAACAGTGTTGGCCCCAGCACTGAGCCCTGAGGGACACCACTCATCACTGGCCCCACATGGACACTGAGCTGCTGAGCACAGCTCTGTGTGTGACTGCCCAGCCAGTTCTTCTTTACCCACCAAGTGTCCACCCATCAAATCCATGGCTCTCCATGCTCACTGAGCTGATGAGAACCAGCCAAGCATCAAAACATTCATTCAAGGCACTTTTCTCCTGAAAAAGTCCTCATTAAAATACCTGCATTTTGGGCAAGGCACAGCTGCTCTGCTGTGAAGCATCTCTGTGGTTCCAGGAAGCATTGGCAGCAAACAAAACAGCCTTAAACAGCTCAGGGGGTGCAGCTTGTGGCAGCACTGGTGTGCCCAGGGGAGGGGGATCCTGCCCAGCCACATGCAGGTACATCCCCTGGTGAAGAAAGGCTGTCTCAGGTTTGGCATGAGGGAATCTAAGAGCAAGATCTGAGCTCCTGAGTTCCCCCTGGCTCAGTTTGCTGCCTGCAGAAGATAACCCCAGGAGCCACAGATGATTAAATCACATCCCTTCGTGCTCTCCTATAAAGGGTCGATAGCCTGAGTCTCTCTCATCTTCCTGACCTCACCCACCATGAATAATGCAGGAGCTACTGGTGGGGCAGTTCTGCCTGGCCCAGGGCCAGCCAAAGGGCTCTCTCAGCAGATCAAAAGCCAATCAAGTTCATTTCAATATTTATGTTTAATCCTTCATTCTGAGATGATAAATATTTCATGCTAAGCCCTTACAGGAAAGCAAAACCAAGCAAAACCAGAGGAGACACCGGCCCAGACACACAGACTCTTTCATGCTACCTCGTGCCAGGCACACACTGCTCCTTGGGCCATTAATATTCCTCAGTGAACACAGGTTATTTGTTTGAGCCCTCCCAGAGCCTGCAAGGACAGGGGTCAGAGCTGAGGAGCACACCAGGCAGGTTTCATTCCTGGAGGGTTTGCACTGTGCCTAAATTTGCTGGCCCAGTATGAATTTCCAGAGCAGCATCTTGGCTCTGACAGTGCCCAAATGCCCTGACCCTTCCCAGCCCCTGTTATCCCAACCCACAGGACCATGTGCCCCTCAAGTGGGAGGATTCCCTTCAGCTCTGTCCTCTCAGAGCCCTCCCAAAGATTTTGGTGCTTTTATCTACATTTAGTCATGATTATCTATTATTATTCATTATCTATCTCCATTATTATTCATATCTATCTCTATTATTGCTCATTATCTACATCTCTGTAGCAAATCCAAGCCCCTCAGCCTTCTTTGCTGCTACTCCCCCAGCACCTGTCCATTTTCCACACACACCTGAGGATGAGAGATGGGAGCAAAGCCAAGTGTGGATGCACAGGGATGCAGCACTGTGGGACTGGAGGGTTTGTTGGCAATCAAATCCTGCCTACCTGGGAAGCAGCGTGAGGAGAACACTGGATTAAAGAGATGGAAATGAACAGAGGATGGAGGAGAGAGGACTGAAAGGTAACTCTGAGTTCTCTCAAAACCCACCTGCTGCCTGAGCCTGATTTAAAGACAGGCACCCAGTTCCTACCCAACAGTGTGAGGAACAAAGGCTTTTTTGCTGGGGATTCTGTTTTCCAGGGAGAGCTATTTAATAAGTTTCACTCAGGAAGTCTCTGTTCCCAATAAAGACTTAACAAAGTTAATTAGACTAAACAGTAATTATCGTGTCTCTTCATTGTTCAATTATCTTGCTGAACTGGTGTTTCCTGATTAATTTTCTGATTAAAATGTACTAAATTGAAAAGCACTTGCAAACATGAGCTGACAGGCTCTCTCTCCCCCGCAGCACAACTTCCAGGCCTTCCAGAGGGCAGGGATGGGTGACACCCACTCCCCAGCACACCAACCAGCTCAGCCTCACCAGTCAGCTCTGCAGGCTGACAGCACCAGCACAGCTCTGTGCTCCTCCTCTCATGTCTCCTGCTTGTCTCTTCCAGGCTCTTCTTCTCCCTTGCACTGGCACAGGTTGCCCAGAGCAGCTGTGGCTGCTCCATCCCTGGGAGTGTTCCAGGTTGGATGGGGCTTGGAGCAACCAAGGGCTCCATCAACATTGGAACTGTATGATCTTTTATGTCCCTTCTAACCCATTCCATGGCTCCTGCTCCTCCACCACTTCACCTTTCTCTTGGGTTTATCATGCACAAACACAACATGGTTTAATGAGCTCCTGTGCATGGAGCAGCTCAGCTCTGCAGCACAGAGTGGAGGTCCTGGAGCCATGACATCCTGTTTCCAAGTCCAGTTCCCCCCTCTCACTGGATCCCATAGTCTGGGCTCCCTAAGCACCATCCAGCTCAACTGCTGCTTCCCAACACCGTGGAGACACACTCTGCACTCTCCCACCTCCCACCCGTGGCAGCAGACAGCACAGAGGAGGAATTCCCACAGCTTAGCTCACACATGGAATCTAGCAAGCCGAGCTAACAACATCTTTAGGTCTGATATTGCATCTCCTGCTGCTTCAAGCATCTTTCTGCACTTCTCTGAGGAACTCAGCTCTTCTCTTACCATGTTTAGCATCCCAGTCTGCCTAAACTGGCCTAACCAAGGCCAAACCCTGCACCCCTCAGTCAGATTAGTCTGGTGGGACCAACATATTTCCATGGATGACCTTAAAGCCAATCCCAACCTGCAGCATTTTGCTCTCTAAGGCCAAGGCAGCTTCAGTACTGGCCCTTCTGAGCCACCACAGCATCACTTTCCAGAGGCTCTACTTTAGTATTCACCCTCAGCAATCCAGTAATCACTGGCATTTTGAGCAGCCCCTAACACTATTTGCATATCTTTTATAAGACAAATCAGGAAAGGGGATTAATTTGCCTTTCTTCACTTTAATATCACCTGTGGCTGGGAGGAAACAAACAAATTCATCGCCTCCTTCCCCAAATCCTTGCGATTAGGTTATTAGAGCCCCAGACTCATTATAACTTATTGAAAGGACACAGCTGAGCCCAAATCCCAGAGAGGGCTCTTTTTGTCTTCCACGAGGCTGGCAAGGCCTGATTAAGCCCCATGCAGCAGGAGGCAGGGAGGATGAGCAGCAGCTCAGAGCTCCTCAGTGCCTGACAGCAGAGCAGCTCAGCTCTGAGTGGGATGCACAGCTCCAGGCTGGGCTGTGCTGGGACTCTGGGCTCCCAGCAGCTACAAAGGAATCCTCTTCCCTTTCTGCCTGCCCTTTTGGAAATCCAACACAAGCCTCATCTCTGCTGCCAGGACCAACCCAGAGGGTGCACAGGGCAGAGCACTCAGGGGCTCTTCGAGGCAGAGAACTGGCTGTCACTTTTGGGCTATTCATCCTCACTCCTAAGAGGACTATTCCACAGTTCCAACTCCAAGAGTTATTCTGTAGTCTCATCTATTCCATCTCTGTGAATCTGGAATCACAGCACCAGTGTCGTTTTGGTCTATTTTACATCACATTGCTAAGCCCAGAGCAGAGATTGTGATAAGGAGTTAACTTTGTGATGTATGAAGGCTCCAAAAGGAGCTGCAGCTCAGCTAAGAATAAGTCTCTACCCACGAGCTAACAGCTTACACCTCCAGATAAGATGCAGACAGAAACAGCATTTACAGCAGCCTCATCAAACATAGTTATGCTGAAAATCTTTGCACAAACGTTGGCCACTGGGTCAGACTCGTTGCAGAGGCCAAGACAAAACAACTCAAGTCTAATCACCCAAGGAGTTTTGCTTTTGTTTTTAATAATCATAAGTAATGAATCCAAATCCTTCCTGGCTCCTCAGCTCTGGTTTGGCAAAGAGCTACAGTTCCACCCCCCAAAGCTAAGCAGTGCCTGGTGCCATCACCCTGTGCTGGGTCTCTCCCAGCACCATCCCTCCTGCCCTGGGCTGACAGAGGTGTCCACAGGGAGCTCAGGGCACTCTCTGATTTCCAGAGCCTCAGGCAACTTGATTCATGTCTATTTAATTTTTCCAGGCAGTTTCACTGGAATGCTGTGTGTAAATCAAACCCAAGGCTAGCAGCAGAGACGGACCAAGCTGAGGAAGTACTGCATGATTTTAATTAAACTCCACACACAAATCAGGCAGGAGTGAAGGTGGGAGAAGAGAGAGAGAGAGAATTCTATCACCAGGGAGAAGCCAATATTTTTGAGCAGGCAAACAAATAACCATTTACTGTGAAAAGTCTGATTTCAAAAGCAGCATTTTGTCATTGTGCTGATTTTCATAATCAATTTAAATCTGGAAGAGCCCAGGCTGGAGCACAGCAAACAGAGAGCGCCGACGGAAGGTAATTAGACTCTCTGGGCTCAGCCTTGCTCATCCTTTACTTACTGTCAGGCTTTATGGGCTCCATCAGGCAGAGTTCACTGGCAGTCCTGCTGCAGAGACAGCAGAGCCACCTCTGCTGATGGCTACAAGGACATCTCCTGCTCTGTCCTACACAGCCATCCCAGAACACAGGGCAGAGCAGCTTGGAAAGGATCTCAATGGCTCATCTGGTCCCACCTCACTGCTCAAGCAGGGTCAGCCCAGAGCACATGGCACAGGATTGCATCCAGATGGTTCTGGCATGTCCCCAGTGAGGAGACTCCACACACTCCCTGGGAAGTCTGTTCCAGTGCTCAGTCACTGCACAGAAAAGTTCTTCTTCATGTTCAGGTGGAACTTGTGCATTGATTCTTGTCCTATTGCTGGACCCAATGGAGCAGATCCTGATTAGCCTCTGACACCTCCTGTAGGTACTGATAGACATGGATGAGGTCCCTCTCAGCATCTTTTCTCCAGGCTGAAGAGCCTCAGCTCCCCCAGCCTGTCCTCATGAGAGAGATGCTCCAATCCCTTCAGCATCTCCATAGCCTCCTCTGCACCAGCTCCAGGAGCTCCATATCTCTGATACTGAGGAGCCCAGAACTGGAAAACTGAAGATCTCTTCTCAAAAAACGGATCCACCCATGGTCACCTCTGTGTTTGTGGCGAGTCACACTGGAATCAGTGGCAACCAGGCTGTTAAATGGGAAAATAACAGGGAAGCCTTTCAGTTGCCCTTCCAAAGGGCAAGACTTATGGGAGAAAACCCTGGGACAAGTATTTCTGTTCCTTGTGGCCAAGGGCCTTGCCTCTGAAGGGTCAGTGGTAGGCCCAAAGCTGCAGTGACTGTACAGGAGGAGGATGGCTCAGTAGCCAGAGGGAGATGCAGGACTGTGGCTCCACCTTAAGCTCCTCATTGAGAAGCCACTAAGCATTCTGCATTTACTTCCCCCTCTGTCCACCCCCTGCAAAGTGGAGAAACAACTGTGCTTCATAATCAATAGGCAGTGCAAGGATAAACACATAAGATATCAGCTTCTCCAATAATGGAGTCCATAAATCCCTGGGACAGATCGGCATCGCCTGCCCTGGCTCTGAGCAGGAAACACCCACCGTGTCTGCTCTGAAAAACACAGCAAACAGCTCCCAGCAACTGAATCACTGCCTGGAATTGAGAAGTTGTGCTTGTACCATGGCCCTGCTAAAGGAGGTTCCAGTGATTCCTTTGTAATCCACCCAAGGATTGCAGCATCTGCCAAAGGCAGAGGCACAACCTATTGGACACTGCAGGTGGGAATGGGCAGGAAAACCTCTGTCCCATGGTCCCTTAGCAGACAAGATAGAGCAAAATGAGGCCATGAGAGCAGAGGTGATGTGTCACACCTTGGGGAATTGCTGGAGCTCATTCCAGACTTCCCCAGAGACTCACCTGCTCCAGGTACATCAGAGTCTCATCCAGAGACACTCCTGGCAAGGAACCACATCCATCCCCCCATCCATCCCTACATCCATTCCCCCATCATTCCCACATGCATCCCCCATCCATTAAATGAGGCCATGAGAGCAGAGGTGATGTGTCACACCTTGGGGAATTGCTGGAGCTCATTCCAGACTTCCCCAGAGACTCACCTGCTCCAGGTACATCAGAGTCTCATCCAGAGACACTCCTGGCAAGGAACCACATCCATCCCCCCATCCATCCCTACATCCATTCCCCCATCATTCCCACATGCATCCCCCATCCATTCCCACATCCATTCCCACATCACATCCCCATCCACTCCCCTATCCATCCCCTATCCATCCCCACATCCATTCCCCCATCATTCCCACATCCACTCCCCTATCCATCCCCCCATCCATCCCCTCATCCATCCCCACATCCATTCCCACATGCATCCCCCATCCATTGGCTGATCCCAGGACAAGCTGCAATGCTCCACATCCCCCCATCATTCCCACATCCATTCCCTCATCCACTCAAAGACATCTCTTAAGCAACAGGGACCCATTAGCTCCGATTAAAGCCACAATATCCCAAATCCCGAGAGGTTCTGTGGTGTTGAAGCTGTAATGAATTTCGCTGGGTTTTTCTCCTCCCTTTCCCCACCTCAATCACTCTCAACTACAGGGCATGAATAATACACGAACGTGTTGCCTGGTGATTGCTGTTGTGTTTTCCTTTACAAATGCAGCCAGGGACGAAGCAGACTTGAAACTGCCTGAAGAAATCGGGTGTTTAAAGACGACTACCAAGGGGCTGAGGCTCTGCCAAGGCAAGATGCTCTGGAGGCTGATTGTAGCCTGTCCTAGCACTGAGTTTGTGTAGCCCTCAGAGCACGCTGCCCCTGGTCCAAGGCAGAGCACTCTTCAAACCTCAGAGCACGTCTCCTTATGTACTGCAGCACTGGAAGGGAGCAGAGAGCTTGGCTGAACCCAGGGTGTGTAACTAACACTGCTGTGCCAGGTGCTTTGCCAGCTTTTACAGCGAAAACAAACAGGGCTGTAAAAAAGGAAGAGGCTCTCAATAAAAAACAGGATATTTGGAGCTAGAAGGGTGGGTTTTTTTGCCTGCTCTAAGTGAAGCTCCCAGAAGGTTTCTAGTTGGGGTTATGGACTGGAATCATGGAGCTGTGTCAGGAGAGGGTTAGGCTGATAGTAGTGAAAGGTTCTTCCCCCAGAGGTGTTTGGGTACTGAACAAGGTCAGGTTGGATATCAGGACAAGGTTCTGCCCCCAGAGGTGTTTGGGCACTGAACAGCTCCCAGGGCAGTGGTCACAGCCCCAAACTGACAGAGCTCCAAGAGTGTTTGGCCAATGCTCTCAAACACAGGGAGGATTGTTGGGGTGTCTGTGCAGGGACAGGAGTTGGACTCATGATCCTTGTGGGTCCCTTCAACTCAGGACATTCTGTGGTTACCTTCCAGGCTAGGTTTGCTGCCATCAGAAAGAAAAGCTCTTCCAGCTTTTCCTTCTCTGCAGCACTGTGGGTGCAGGTTGGTGTTTTTAAACTAAAGGAGCTTCTGCCCCACTTTGAAAAGCCTTTGAGTCCTCTCCCATGGATGCACAGAGGCCCAGAAAGGTTGCATGAAAGTACTCCAGGCCACACTCCATTCAGAACCCAACATAGTGAGGGTTTCTGGGGCAGATTCTCTTTTTGGGGCCAATTATGTGCTGTTTGAAAGCAGCAGCTCCAGCCTTACAGCTGAGGTGATAAGCAAGAAATTTGGCTTGGGTTCCATCCCTTGTGCTTCCTGAAGCGAGTGGTGCTGTGACCTGTCTTGCATGAGATGGTCTCAGCTTCTGACCTGCATTTGAGCTATACCCTGACACTCAGGTCTAATTGCCTGCCCAGACTGCAAACTGCACCTCGGGGGGTTGTTCCTCCCTTTGCACAATGCAAAGAGCACTCTCAGATGTAGCCTTCAGATAACACAGAGAAATAGCAGCACTAAACACTCTCAGAAGGTGTTTACTCCTCCAGCCCAACCATGCTGCTCTGTGTGAGCACCATGTACTTAGATATGGTTACTGGGGCACCTGAGCTGGGGGGAGGAAGGGAAAACCAGGACAAGCTGCAATGCTCCAGGTCCAGCCTGACCCCAAGCAGAGGAGTCCTGAAGAACTGGAATACTCCAATAAACCCCCAAACCTGAAGGAATAAGTGCTCCTGGTGTGTTTAAGGCTGCACCAGCCTCTGGTGTGTGGAAAGAGTAAGGCAATTAATGAGGTATATTTAGCTGAGATGTGCAGCTCCCACAGCACTGAGACAGCCACCTAAATAGCATTTCTCTCAAAGCTCAGCCTGGCTGGGACCACAGCCACTCTTCTCACCCTGGGGGCACCCGATTGCTGCCGTGTTGGTGCCACTGAGCTCTGGGACATAGAACTGAGGTTCTCCAAGCCATAGGATGCTGTGGGGAGGGCTCTGCTTCTTCTTCTCTTCTCACCCTGGGGGCACCTGCTTGCTGCCCTGCTGGTGTCACTGAGCTCTGGGACGTAGACCTGAGGTTCTCCAAGCCATAGGATGCTGTGGATGCAAAGGCTCTTGTGGTCTCATACATCCCCTTTCCCAACTTGAGGTTCTCCAAGCCATAGGATGCTGTGGATGCAAAGGCTCTCGTGGTCTCATACATCACCTTGCCAAACTTTGTGGTCCAGAAGTCCTCCCAAGAACACACTTGCAAAGCTGGATGGTAATTCACAGGCCCAAGGCCAAATACCTGAATAAAGAAACCCCAAAGTCTGTTAACCAGCTGGGAAATTCTCTGCTTAAATCCTTGTATCCCACACTACCTGTGGCACAGCATCCCAGGAAACATCAGCCACCCTGTCCACAGGCAGCTCTGGAATGCAATTCCTGCCTTCCAGTAGTGTAACTTTTCCAAGCATAAATAGATTTCAATGGGGTGAAATATTAGTCCAGAGAACAAGAACAATCAGGGAGGGGACAGAGCTACTCACCTCAGCACCCTGAGCCACAAGCCCTCAAATGCTCTTTATAAACCATGTCTTTCCTAAGTTTTCTTAATTAAATATCCTAAATCTTGATGAGAGCCACTAAAGCTCCAGCAGCTGGGACTGCAGCTGGCTTTGAACAGATGAAATGCTTTTGCTGCCTTTGAACACACTCTCTCTGCCTATTCCCAGCCTGTGGCCACCCAGTTTGCCCTGAGGTTCCTGGCACTGGAGGCTGCAGGATAAAAGAGGGTGCTTAAAAATGGAATTAGTATCCTGCACAGAAGCCTCTGTTGCAAACCGAATCAAAGGAGGAAACAAAGACCTGAGCTAAGCAAAAATCTGTGTGCAGATAATTAGTTCAACTTCCAAGTCCTGACATTAAGCTTTGGGAAGCAAAACATTTGGGAATCATGTAGAGACTCTGCAGCCAGACAGAGGGTTGGGAAACAGCATTGTTTGAGTGGGATCGGTGGTGGCAGTTGACTTGGCTGGACCTGAGGGTGACCTGGCCCTGAGTCAGCCCCCAAAGCAAAGGAGGGAGATCTGCTCCTCATGGAGAAGGTGGAAATTCCCCAATGCTCCAGTTTTCCTCTTGGCATTTAGTCAGCCCAGCAGGCAGGGACTGGCCTGGCTGAGCTGGCACCCAGTGACACACTCCAAAACACCTTCCCCGGTGCTACCAGTGAGTCTCTTTCTAAGAAACTTCTGGAAACACACATTTATTGCTCTCAGGCTCCAAGAGAGGCTGACAACAGGGAGCTGCAGAGCCAGCCAAGTCCCTGCACAGCTTTCCCAGCCAGCCAACACTCACACACACTTCCCCTCCCCCAGGAAATGTTTTCCCCACCTCTCCCCCGCACTAATCAACATTTTCCTCATGATAACATCACTCCCACAGCAGCTCACTGCTGACCTCAGCCCTCTGCTCTGTCCCCAGGATCCACAAAACCATGAGAGCTCCTCAGGTTTTGCACGAGAACGTCTGTTTTCCTTTGGAGCAGCCTCCACCTGGATGATGCAGCCACAGCCAGAGTGGAATGTTACCTGTCCAGCCATGGCCACAGGGACACTGGGCACTTCCACAGCTTCTCAAGTGGGTTGCACCACCACAGTGGTCCCAGCATGTGCTTTCTTGGAGGAAGGTTTTTGCCTGGCAGGAGGAGAGAAGGGCTGGGAAGGCTCTGAGAACACTCCATCCTCCCCGTGCCGCTGTGGAGAAAGGCAGAGGTGCTGCTGGGACACCTCAGTGCCAC
Source organism: Acanthisitta chloris (assembly GCF_000695815.1). Classification (NCBI taxonomy): domain Eukaryota; kingdom Metazoa; phylum Chordata; class Aves; order Passeriformes; family Acanthisittidae; genus Acanthisitta; species Acanthisitta chloris. Next base: position 79,756 of record NW_008689694.1, read on the forward strand.
CTCCAGGGTGGTGGGCAACTCTCCTGAGCTCTGCCCTCCCTGTGGCACCTCAACAGATGGATTCATCTCACTGCATCCCTTCATTCTGCTGTTCCTTAGGTTCTCAAAGCCAGGACCCAGCAGGATGCACCTCCTGCCTGGGGGGAAGGCACTGAGGTGCCCATTCCTGCCCACAGGCAGTTGAGGAGTTTAGTCACCCTGGGGCAGGATGTATCTCACCCAGGAGACAACCAGACACTGACTCAGGGCTGAATCACCCTGGGGAGAGCTTTGCTCACTGACTCAGGAGTGAACTCTCTCCCTGCCTGCACCATTCCCATTAAGAGCTGATGAGGAGTTGGGATGAGCCCACACAGACTTTGCATCCCCCTCCAAGTGACTCCACAGCCACTTGCTGCCCTTCCACCTAGGAGAATTTAATCTCCCATGGATGCTGTTCACAAGGGCTTGGAGTGCCAGGACAAGGGAGGATGGAGTCACAATGCCCAGGAGTAGGGATTCATGGGATATTAGGGAGACACACTGCCAAAGAGTAGGGATTCATGGGATATTAGGGAGAAATCCTGCCCTGGGAGGTCCTGAGGCTCTGGCACAGGTTGCCCAGAGAAGCTGTGGCTGCTCCATCCCTGGGAGTGTTCCAGGCCAGGTTGGATGGGGTTTGGAGCCACCTGGGCTGGTGGGAGGTGTCCCTGCCCATGGCAGGGGGTGGAACTAGATGTACTTTAATGTCTCTTCCAACCCAACCATTGTATGATTCTATGGTTCTATGATAACTGATCAGCAGCAACAAGAGGAAAAGACCATTTGGATTACAGGAATTAAAGCTTTAGAAAGGTGTAAGATAAGAAAAAGGGAAAAAATGGAAAAGATATTGGCTATTCTGAAGCAAACAAAAGGCACCATAGATTAAACACACAATGCCTCCCAAACTTCTCTTGACTGTGCTCTGACAGATAAACAGCAGACTCAGATAATTAATTGTGTCCTGGTATAGCTGAATGAAGCACCATATGTGTGTGGTGACAAACAGCCTCTCTCCTTTGTGACAAGTTGTAAATTGTGCAAATCATCAAGTGTCTAATGCTGAGAACTGACACATCTCACTCCTTCTCCTGCTCCCACAACAGAGCAGACACATCTGCGAGGGACAAGGGTTATGGGAGGGGCAGATCTGAGAACTGTGGCTCTGGAGCTTGCACTCCTTGCACAATTTAGGGTTTGATAGAGGTGAGAATCAGCACAGTTGAAGAGGTATTCGAGGGGAAGCTGTTGAGGGAAGCCCATGAGCCATGGTCACCTCCCTTGTGCTCATTGAGGCTGCAGCTTTGTCCCCCTCAGAGCCAAGGAAAAGGTGGCAGCATGGTCAAGGGGGATTGTGCTCCTGGGACCATCACAAAGGATCCTTGAGCCTGGACTTTGCAGGGCTCCTGGCCTGGCACAGCCCTGGCAGAGCAGGAGCTGCAGTAAGGAGAGAGAACATCAGCCCAGCTCAGCCCTTGTGCTGACTTTTTGATTCTTCACCAGCACTGAATGGACTCATTTTATTTCCCCTCTGGATACCCATTAACAATTGCACTTGAAATGGCTCAAGAAAAATGAGACAGCTAAGCCAAGGAAGCCTCCTGGAGATGGTCCAGCCTGGCAGAGCTGAGATGTAAATGCAGAGTGACTTTTGCAGGGTTAGGCCAGACATAAATCCACAATTGCTCTATTAAAGTTGCTCCTAGGTCACACCACAGACCCATGGGTTTGCTCCAGTTCTGGGGCTGATCCTGAATTTCTCCCAATTCCCTCTAGTTCTCAGCCTCTTTCCTCCAGGAGTGCCCCCAACACCTTTGATTTAGAAGTGCCATAATCTGTTCACCTTCTGCTGCCTCTTAAAGTTGATTTCCTCCTTGGTGCTTTGCAGTCATGACACATTCACTGCTCTGGCTGTTCCCTGGGTTTGCCTCACTTTGGGATGAGGAGACACAGGCTCTGCTCTGCTTCTGCCTCCTGTCAAGGTCCTTTCATGGATTTGCTTCTGAATTTCCTGCCTTTTCCCTAACTCAAAGACCCAGAACTGCTGCTGGGGACTGGGGCTGGCACATTCCCTCCTACCCCAAGCACTGTTGGAGTTTATGGTTTTACTCCACAAGAGGAAATTAGGTAGTAATAAAAAATACACACCAAAAATACTCAGCTCTAATGAAAATCAATCCTGCCCTGTGGGTATTTAGTGCCTGATTATGACACCCAAACCTAACAGCAACAGCTTCAGCTCAGCCTTTCACCAAAGCAGTGGCCACTTCCTGGCACCACATCCCTGAATCCTGGTCTCATCCCACCCCACTTCCCACCCCATGCCAAGCAAAAGGTGTTTCCCATCCCACAGGAACTCCCAAGATCAGGAAAATGAAATGTTTTCTTTGGTATTTCTTTTGAGAGGGTCATGGAGAGGGTGACAGAAGCCAGAGCTGTGACTCCAGTGCAACTGGGAAGGTTTGCTGGTGATTTGGGAAGAGAAATGGTTGCAGGTCAAGGAGGAGGATTTGGGACTAATGCTGAATTTGTATTTGTTAGTCTTTCCACCCACACCAGTCTCTGCCCAGTCCAATCACAGCTCTTTTGGCACAGATCCCTTGTCCTTCCTCACACCTCTGGGGCAATGTGTGCACAGGATTCCCATGAAACACAACCTGTGGCTCTCTAACCTTCCTCTCCCACGCAGAGCACAGCACAGCTCCAGCTCTCCAGCCCATCCCAGCAGGGCCCCAGAGCTCTTGTTTTGCTCAGACAATCCAAGGTGCCTACTCCAGCTCTACACCTAATGTGGCATGTGTCTTCAGGAGATTATTTGAAGTGGTTATTTTTATGCCTGGAACCTTCAAAGGCAGAGTTATTAAGTGTATTTAAAAGGAAGAACTGGTCCAGATAAAGCAGGGATGTAATTAGGTACAAGCTGCTGTACTTTGATGACAAAGCAGCAGTTAGCAGGGGCTGTGGAGGAACAGGCTGGGGCTGTGCTGGTTCCTGACAGCAGGCACAGCCAGGAGAGGCTGACACTGCCCTGATAACACTGAGCTGGCCACAGCACAACTGGGGGTTTAACTCATGGGGCACTCCCAGGCAAAGCCTGGGCTGGGGCACTCAGAGCTCTGCACGCTCTGGGGCTGGGAAGGTGCAGAGATGGGAATAACCCAGAACTTTTCCAGTAGGTAGAAGGAGGTCACTTACACCCTAGAGACCTTGGGGAGGGACCCCAGGAGGATTTGAGGGATATGGAGCAGCTCTGCTAGGTGTAAAGGCAGGGGTGGGATGAGATGATCTTTAAGAAGGCAATGGTGGGATGAGATGATCTTTAACATCCTTTCCAACCCAAACCATTCCAGGATTCCCAAGGAACCTGCTCTCTTTCCTGGCTGAGCACTGCAAGGGCTGGAGGGCCCTCACCAGCCTGGGAATTCCATCTGTCTCAGCCTCACTGATGTCAGAGAAAGGCTTTGGCTTTGGCTCTGGCCCTCAGTTAAACTCTGTTCCTTGCCCCACAGAAAGGTTATAAGGAATTGCAGCCAAGGGAGAGGGACAAGGGGTGAGCTGGGAGAAGAGAGATGAGCTGCTGGCAGGAGGCACAGAAGGTTTTTGGGGTGGGGAAGGATTCAGAATGCAGCAATTGGGGTCAGCTTTAGAACTGGTCTGCTGGGCTGCAGAAGTGCTGAGCACCTGGGGATGCTGAGGTGGCTGGAGGAGACATGAGCTGAGAGACAGAAACCCAAAGGCAATATAACACCCTGAAGGGGCTCAGCAGGAGCAGGAGTGGAGCTCAGAGACCTCCATTTCAGGCTGAAATGAGAACTTTCCCCAGGCACCAGCACATGAAATTCCACCTGAGGCTCCCTGAGTACTTGCATGGCCCAAAGCCTGAAGTGTGTGTGCTGCTTCCAGCGCCAGCCACACATTTCTGGGAAGGGAAGTTGTCCATGATGTCTCTTTGAGTTCCTTCAATCCAATTATCTCCTCAGTACTCTGCTCCTAAAGAATTTGTATGGTTGCTGCCAGTGATGAATGTCCAATTAACTCCCTGCCCTGCAGAGGTGACCACAGATCTCTGACAGTAGAGCCAGGACGGGGCAGGATCTGGAAATTCCTCTTGCCACACTAGTGCCATGGCAGCACAGCCTCAGTCTCAGCAGTGCAGGGGAGAGGAGAATGGAAACCATTTGCATATTTATTGACAAATTTAATTTACATTCAGGTTTCCACTTTGGGAAGAATCTCTTTTCTTTGTCTCAGCGGTTGCAGTCACCCTGTGATGATGGTTTCGGTGCCTGCAGACACTTTTACATGAGGGACAACAAATTTATAGGGAGCACTTCTGAAAGGAAATGCTATTAAAATTCACCATTTAGGAGTGAGCTGTAAATTAGCTGTTACTGGGCAGACCAGGGGTAGAAACAAGTGTTGTGTGTGTGTGTGGCTCCTATGTTGGTGCTGCTTGCCCAGCTGAGCCCTCTGTTCCCACTTGGAGCCTGACAAGCTTTGACTCACTCCCTCTCCTCGTGTTGAAGTGGGTGAGTAAAAAGCAGAGAAGAAGCTTCTAGCAGATTTCATCAGACAATACAAAGCTCTGGAGAAATAACAATTAATTCCAAGATGAAACACTGCAAGGAACCGTGTGAACACACCATGCCTGGGGTGAGTTCCACCAACACAACCACAGTACTCTGTTCCTAAAGAGTCTGGGGGTAGGATGGGACAGACTGAGAAGTTCTATTCTTGTTCCCTTGGAATATTTCTTCCCTGGGAGGTGCTGAGGCTCTGGCACAGGTTGCCCAGAGAAGCTGTGGCTGCTCCATCCCTGGGAGTGTTCCAGGCCAGGTTGGATGGGGCTTGGAGCCTCCTGGGCTGGTGGAAGGTGTCCCTACCTTTGGCAGGGAGTGAGAAGATTCTCTCAGACTTCCTTTCAAAGGAAACGTGGGAGCAGAACTCCTTAAGGCCAAAAAACCCCAACTCAAAGAATCCCTTCTGCCCATTTTCGGTGCCCTGGTGTGTGCTCTCAGGGCTGCTCTGTTGTGCTGTCACTGTTTGAACAGTTGAATTGTGATGCCAACAAGGACACACAATAAATGAGCTTTGTGCTTTCTTAATATCAGAGATGGATCTTCAGCCTTAGAAACTGGCACTGCTCCCCTGCCGTGCTCAGAGCCAAATGAGGCTTACTCAGGCCTGGCCTGGTGACAAAGATATCTTTTTAATTTCCATCTGACTTCAGGAAGAGCCTTAAAAATGCCCCTTTTCCCCCATATGCTGCAGTCCCAGCAGAGCAGTTACAGCTCCACTCAGAGCTCTGGCTGATAGCCCATCACACTGCTAAAAGATAAGTCTGGTCCTTCAGCTTGGAACAACCACTGGAGAGTTTGGGGCTCTCCAGGCAAAGCCAAGTCACTAAGCTCTCCAGGGCAGGGCTCTTCACAGCCCTTGTGACAGCAGGAGCAGAACTGTACCTGTCTCCAAGCTCTGCACTCTGCTGGGGCTGGAGGGACCTACCCACATGCCCAAACTATTATTTCCCTTAACTGAAAGATGCAGCCTATATATTTGAGTGAGAAAACAATTACCAGGTAACCCTGGAACCTACTATTTGTTGTGTAGCAGTGTTCATTTAGTTGTCTCTTTGATGACTGGCCGTGCAGCAAATGGAAGAGGGGAAAACTTAAACCTACCAGGAGATTAATGACAGGCTCCAGCAGAACAGATGTATATGAATAGCAAATGAGACCACTGAAAGCTTCCCATAAAAGTAATGACAAGAGGCTGTTCTGCAGCAGAACATACCAGCAGGGGCAGAAAGGCTGAGAGTTACACATTTGAGACCCTCATCTCCATTTGGTGGGCATCAATGTGCTCTCAGCCAGCAAGGCTTAACAAGTGATCAGCTCCAAAAGCTGCTGAAAGCAGAGTCATGGAACAGTTTGGTTGGAAAGGACCTTAAAGCTCATCCAGTCCCACCCCCTGCCATGTGCAAGGACACATTTCACTAGCCCAGGTTGCTTCAAGCCCTGTCCAAACTTCTGTGGAACCTCCTGTGCATCAGTTCCTGCCTGTTGCCTCCTGTCCTATCGCTCAGCACCACAGAGCAGAGCCTGACCCATCCTCTGACACCTCCTGCAGACACTGACAGACAGTGATGAGGTCTCTCTGTCAGCTCTTCTCAAGGCTGAACAGGCCCAGATCCCTCAGCCTGTCCTTGTGATCAGCCCCTTAATCATCAGCCTCCCATGGACCCATCCCAGGAGCTCCATGTCCCTCTGGTCCTGAGGAGCTTCATCCTTAAACACGACATCAGAGGCTTCATTTGCAGCCCCAGTGATGTGAGCCCCATGGGCACACAGGCTGTGCCAGCCCAGACCCTGTCCCAGCCTGGGCAGCTGCGAAGGCAGAAGAACAGGACAGATATTAGTCCATCTTTCCCTTTCCTCTGTGCTTAATTCACACGTTGAGGGAGCAGAGGGAGCAGCTCACAGCTCCCTCCTCGTGCTGGGAATGAGAGGGGGGAAAAGAGACTCGTCAGTCTGGCAAGACAGCTCTGAGAGATGAGCTGTCAGCATGGGAAGTGGCAGCAGGAGCCAGGATGCCTTTTCCATGCTGTGACACAGGGACAGTCTCTGCTCTGAGCTGTCCCTGTGACTCTGGGCTGGGAGGCACTCCCAGGCACTCCAGCACAACCCCCCAGTGACCTCTGAGCACTCCAGTTTTTGCCCTTATGGGATTAGGGAGTGAGGAGATTCCATAGGCTCCAGCTCAGCCTGTGCAGCCCCAGGACACCCCCAGGACACCCCCAGGACACCCCCAGGACACCCTCCCGTGCCTGTCAGGCTGTCCCTGCAGCACCCAAGGTGAACATTCTCCAGCACCATCTGCTGGTTTGATTTCTGCTCACAAGCAAGTGACACTGCAGCCAACCCTGTGCCCACTCAGAGGGGAACAGCTGTGCCAGGACCATGCAGATATTTTCCTGGGAAAAACAACAGCTTTTGTTAAAGAAGAATATTTTACCTGGGCAAATGTTGCTGCTCGTCTGTATTTTTTTTTTTTGTTCCATGTGGGATACTCCCAGGTGGAAAGAAAAATGTTAATTCTGATCATTCTGATTGTATTTTCACTTTGCTGCTGCTTGGGAACTATTGAATGAAATATTGTGACTATCTGGAAAAGCAGTAAAGGCAGAATTTTGTGGGGTTTTGACAAGAACTGTTTGCTGAATCTGACCCAAATGCACAAACAGCTTTGCCTCCTCTACTCAGCAACTGCATTTTTGGGGAGGAAACTCTTGGTCATCCAAATTGCACAGGTGATACTGAACCTCCTGCTCTGAGCAGAGTTCAGTCTGCTCCTGCCAGGCAAAACAAAGGCTTTAATTTGGGTTTAATTCTCTTGGAGCTGAAGAGGGGAGAGAGGAACTGTGTTTAGTGAGGTGCTGGGAGGGCTGTTGGCAGCTGAGTGTGCAGACACTGTTCTCCTTCCCTGAGGATTCTGCCCGTGGCTCAGCCAAAGCATCACACAAATCCTTATTTCTTTTCCCTCAGTCCATCTCAGTGGATGAATCAAGCCAGAAATCAGCATACAGATGTTCAATTTGCATTTCAGTGCATCTCCTGGAGGCTGCCACAGGTGAACCTGTGCCCAGGATCCTCAGCTCCAGGGGGGACAGGAGGGAAAACAGTGCAGCTCTCAGGATGCTCAGGCACAGAAAGAAATCTGTGAAGGACAACACAGAGATTGAAGATCAGGTAACAAACTCTACCTGCTTCTCTCCCAGGCAGTGTAGCCTGAATCCTTTTCTTTTCTAGCATGGCCATATTTAATGTACCTTTCCATGGGCAGATCCCACAGAGAATCACAGAATCATCAAGGTTAAAACAGTGCAGCTCTCAGGATGCTCAGGCACAGAAAGAAATCTGTGAAGGACAACACAGAGATTGAAGATCAGGTAACAAACTCTACCTGCTTCTCTCCCAGGCAGTGTAGCCTGAATCCTTTTCTTTTCTAGCATGGCCATATTTAATGTACCTTTCCATGGGCAGATCCCACAGAGAATCACAGAATCATCAAGGTTGGAGGAGACCTCTAAGATCAGATCATCACTCCTGAGCAATATCCCACTGCCTGAATATCCTTCACAAGGAAGAAATTTTCCATGACAGGAGATTTTTAAGACTAGCTTAGACAAGAAGCTACCCAAAATGACTCTGGAGCTTCACTGCAATTGGGAACTTGCATCTACACTGCCCTTCCCTGAGCAACCTGAGCTCCCTGGGCCCAGGCAGAGGAGTTGGAACTGCAGCATCTCTCACACTTGGCTGGCAGTGACCACAGGAGACACTGTGCAGCAGAGAATCAGGTCAAGAGGCAGGACTTGGATAAATAAAGTCACTCCATAGGAGGACACTTCAAAAGAAAGCCCAGTGTGCTGTGACTGCAGGGACCAAGCACTCCACACCCAGACTCTGTTCCTCCTTGCCTTTGTAGGGAGCAGGGAGCACTGCTTTGCCTTTCATCTGAGGTGAAACTGAGATCTTCACGTACTACAGGAGACTTCACAAGCAATGGGGATGAATGAGGCGTAAGGAAAAAAGTGGATGGACCTAAACAGATGATTCTATATTGGCATGAGAAGTCAAAGCTCGTTTTTCATGCAGCTCTGCCCATAAAGCACTTCCCATGGAATCCTTGAAACACAGCTCACTCCCTTTTCCCCCCCAAGTTAGTAAATCCTCCTTTGTGCCAAGGCTGCAGATAGCAATCAGTAACCTCTCTGCTCCATTCCTCCTCCACAGACCTTGTTTTACCTGGGAATAAAGAAGAGCTAGCAGGAACAGGAGAAAAATGGGATGATCTATTTTGCCATTAAAGTGGAGCTTGGCTTGGGGTTATCAGCAGAGTGAAAAGCACATCTCACTCCTGCTCTGCTGCTGCCAGAGCTCAAACCCACCACTTTTAAGAATCAAAACAAGATTACCCTGTCCTAATAAATATTGATCACCTTACAAGGCCTTGTTTTAAAGGCCTTAATTAAACACAACACCCAACTTTGCCTGTTTCCCAGTAGGAGACAATCAATATTTTACCATTAATGGCAGCAAAAAAAAAGAGCCTTGTGCTTTTCTGCTAGGAATTGCCCACCCTGGGCTGTGTCACAGAGGGGCTAACAAGCCTGGGGGAGGCTGTGCCAGGCATGGAGCAGAGACTCATGGAGCTGCAGGAGATGGAGGAACACACCAAGGGCTATTGCAGAAGGCAGTGGCAGAGACCTGGGAGCACCTAACATCACCACTAGAGATTTATGCTGAGAGCTGGTTTGGTCAGCTCCAAGGACATAGAAGAAGAGGGAAAAACACTTTTCCCAAGCCAATCCCACTGGGCAGCACTCCTTCTTAGCTAGACCAGGTCTGTGCACTCTCCTTACCCCATTTGTGTCAGTCCCAGCCAAGCAGTGGCAGAGCTCAGCTCTGTTTGACAGTGTATATTACAGGTGTTGTCATGGCAATGATTTATGCAGGAATTAGTCACTGCTGCACTGCTACAATAGACTGAAGAACAATAGGAAAAAACCACACATTTCCAAGTTCCTGTGATCCAGAGGCTGAGGCTTGGGGAAAAGAGATTAAATTCCTTTCACCCCTCTGATTCCGGCAGTGACGTTTAAAGAGCTCAGGGACAAGGCAGTGCCTAAGCACAAGAGTTATTAATAGCAAGGTGACAATAACCCAAACTTCCCATGAAACTCTGCTAGCAGTTGCAATTGGATAGTCACTCCTGACCCATTCCTGAATTAATTGGGTATTGAGTAACAACTGGAGCAGAGAAGAAATTATTACATTTGCATTGGCATCTAATGAGGAAAGAGGCAGAGTTTGCTGACAACAGGGTAGGTTATCCCAAGGGCCTCACTGCTGGCAAAGTGCTGCTGAGTGTTTTAAGCCATGGATCCAGGCTAGGTTAGATTCAGCTTTAGCATGAGACTGAGAAAAAAAATCACCTAAAACTCAAAGAAAAAGGTTCAAAAAAATGAGCACTCAAGTTGGGAAGCTCAGTGCTGGAACTGATCCATCTGAATTTCAAACTTGTTGTTAGTTATTAGGAGGATTTTTCACTGAAGGATCATTTATTGGTTCAAATATATCTAAGTTTGGGCAAAGGCATGAGGAAAGTCAAGCAGGGCTGGCACTTGGCTTTAATATCAGGTAGAGCTTCTGCCTCTCTCTGTAATGAAGGGAATCATTCCTGTCTCCCATGTACTGATATCCCTCCATCCCCTGCACAGCTCCCTGAATCACAGGGCAATTACCCTCATTGTTCCCATCCCTTCAGAATCAGCTCTGAGGCTGAGAGCTGACAGGGTCAGACACATCCAAACTCCACTCAAGACATGAAAAGGTTATTGAGTTTGAAAATCTGCACCTCTCACTTCTCTGCTCTGTTCTCAGGGACTCAAGGGTTGTTTTGTCCTTTTAATACTTGAAGCCTCAAAATCAGTTTTCCCAGGGTGGTTTGGGGTGGAAGGACCTCAGAGATCATCCAGTTCCAACCCTTTGCCATGGGCAGGGACACCTCCCACCAACCCAGGTTGCTCCCAGGTTTGGAATGCAGCTCATGGCCCTGACCACAGGGTCACTTTTGAGCTCAATTTACTGTTAACAACCTTGGCCAAAAGGGAGAGGAAAGCCCAAGAATTCCCACTGCATCTTCCAGCCCACAGACACCAACACCTCCATGTATCACCATCACCTCCCGAGGCCTCCCAGGACAGTCCCTGCCACACTCTCCCATCCTCATGTCCTGAATTTTTACTGACTTTTGAGTGGTGTTTAACACATGCACATGGTTTTACCATCAAACTCAGTGAGATCAGCAGCAGCACAGAAGGATCTGCCCAAGTGAGCTCAGTTTGTGTGGCTGCCCCAGAGGGTACCAACCCCACTCTGCCTGCTACTGCTGCAGGCAAAGGCATTTTTCTCTGCTTCCTTTTCACTGGTTTCCCTTGAAATCTTCCTGAAATGAGGGAGCTCTGGTCAGGATGAGGAGCCAGACAGGGAGTGGCTTTGCCAATTTAAAGCTCTGAGCAGGGGAAAATGAACATCAGACTCTGTCCTTATTCTCCTTTATCCTCCAAGCCTTCTGTACCATTTCCCATTCACAGGAATGCTTTGTGCCCTCCCAATTTAACTCCTGACAGCAGAAAAAATGAACACAGAGCCAGCAGAGCAGCTGCTGGAATTTAGGGATCTCAGTGTTCCATGGTAAACCTGACAAGCATTGAGGATGGGTGAGAATGCCCTTGCCCCAGAATTCCCCAGCTCCAAGCACTGCACACTTGCAAGAAGGAAAAACAAACCCAAAAGGATTTTGGAAGAAATATTTTGACAGGTAGCACATGGAGATGTGAGCTTGGAAGAATTCAAACCAGCACTAAGCATCCCTGAATCCTGCTGAGCATCCCAGTGAGTACCACTGCATCTCAGTGAGCATCCCTGCATCCCACTGAGCATCCCAGTGAGTACTACTGCATCCCACTGAGCATCCCTGCATCCCACTGAGCATCCCAGTGAGTACCACTGCATCCCACTGAGCATCCGTTCATTCTCACAGGTCTCTGAGGTCTGACACCTAGTTGGAATTTACTATCTGACACATCTCCTGAGCATGTAGATTCTCCAGCTGCACTGAGTGCTGTGCTGAGCTGCACCACAACCAGCAGGACGAAGCTGTGCAGCTTGAAGGAACTGACTTCAGAGCTGGATGGAGAATGACTCCTGCATTTAGCAGAGGAAATGTTGTTCCTTCAGCTGGAAATGGAGCAGGCACTGCCATCCTGAGGAGCAGCAGATGGGACACCAGAGCTTGGAGCCAGGACCAAGCACTTCCAGGCTCTTAGCAAGTGGAGTTGCTGGGCAGGTGCTCAGCTCCAAAGCAGGATAACACTGCCAAGCAACCTGCCTTCAATAGCTGCCTCAGTTCCTCCAGAGCCACAATCACACTGTTTCTGCAAACAAATTTGTCAAGTTGGCAAGTTCGGAGGCAAAACAGAGCAGCATCACTTGGTAGCAAAGTTACTGGGAGCTCTATTCTCAACCTGGGATCCACAGGTGCCAGAGTGAACCCAACCACCAGCACCACTCAAACTCCAAAGGCAAATTAGCAATCAAAACTCTGCAGGAATAGCAGGGCCAGATTTTAGGCGATGGAAGGTATAATTCTACTGATGTCAAAAATGCTGTGCTGATTCCTGCCAGCTGAGATCCAACTGCATTTAGCATTTTTATACACTTCATTTTGCCTCTCTGTCTCAGCTTTCCTGCTAGCACCTGCCTGAGAGCAGCCAGGGCTGGGTGGGCACCACTGCCAGTCTGACCCATGCAAACCTGTCCGGGTGAGCCCTGGGAGGTGCTGAGGCTCTGGCACAGGTTGCCCAGAGCAGCTGTGGCTGTTCCATCTCTGGAAGGGTCCAGGGTCAGGTTGGATGGGGCTTGGAGTAATCTGGGTTAGTGGAAGGTGTCCCTGCCTATGGCAGGGGGTGGAACAAGATGATCTTTAAGGTCCTTCCAACCCAAACCATTCCATGACCCCATGATTGTTAACCCACACTGCCACAGGAGTCAATGATTTGGACACTTCCCTGCATTCCACCTTTTTCCTTGTCTGTAGCACTGCAAACCCTGACAGCCCCTGAACTGCTGATGGCCCACACCAGTACAGCACCAGTACAGCCTTCACTCTGCCCTTCCTGCTCTCCTGGCAGCTCCTGTCTGCAGCAAGAAGGAAACAGCTGTTAGTTCTTGCACACTGAGCCCCAAGCCCTGGGAGAGCTCTGTCTCGTGTGGCTGGAGAGTTCCTCTTGTAACCTGCTCCAAACTCTTTCCTGTTATGCTCAATTAATGGCTTTGCTCTTCCTCCTTTCTGCAGCACAACCCTCAGCCCAGCCAGGCCTCATGTTCCACCTATTGAAGTGGATCCTTCCAGGTCTGCAGGTCAAGGACTTGTGTCAAGGTATCCAACTCGTTAACTGCTACACCATTTCCTCATACCAATATCTTGGCTGGTGGATGAAGGATGGAAATCCAAGAAGAGTTGCCCAAATATTTGCCCAGCTCTGAGGGACACAATTATTCCAAAGTCAAAACACAGGTCTGGGCTGTGGCTGCTTTTGAATAATACTCCCCTGAATGACCTCAGCACTTCCCTTTTTCCAAGAAAAATGTTCTTTTGCAGCTACAGCTGGAGAAACACTCCTTTTCCCCTCCAAACAGCAATCAGCTGGTTAGCTCCAACCACAGCCCTTGGTGTTTGTCAGGAGGGAATAAAGACAGGATTTGGTCTCCTAGCCCCATCCTGCCCATCCCAAGGCTGTGTGAGGCTGCAGAGCTCGGGGCCACAGCACCATCTGACACACACAGCTGTGCCCAGCTGCAGAGGGAAGGAGCTGCAGCTCTGTCTCTCCTCTCAGTGCTCCCTGCAACCAGCTGTGCAGACATTTGTTCTCCAACACACGCAACAAGGCTCGGAGCAGTGGGAAGCAGCTGATGGAAAGCTGGGCTGAAAAACCTTCCTGCCTGGCAGGGCTTTATCCTGAGCCTGGAAAACCTGCAGCCCTGGCCATGCCTGAGCTCAGAAACACGGCCTAGCTGAGCTCGGAGACGTGACATGCACAAAGCAGGAGCTGTGTGTTTATTGTTCCTGGGCAGTTTTGAGGGGAAGGTTGTGCTGACATCCCAGTGGGATATTGTGATGACAGAGGCTAAAGGAACCTGGCATGGAAACAGGATATGCTTGAAACCTTGAAAACAGGGCCAGGGAGCTGCTGTCCCCTTGGTTCTCTCATTTTGACATTGTCATGTAAGGCAGATGTGACAAAGTGACAGCTGCAAAAAAAGGCAGCAAAGAGCCCTCACATGCAGTTGTTTCTCTGGCTCTGAATTGTTGACTCACCAGAGCTAAAGGCTGAGGAGACACATGTCAAAGGGCAGAAATGACACAGGGTTGTGTCCAGAGGTCACTCATCAATACCATGGAGGTATTGATGGCATTGACCCAGGAGAAACCCAGCAGTGCTGGTGAGCTCCCACAGTGACCTCCAGCACTTGGTGAGCTCCTACAATGATCTCCAGGAGCTGGTGAGCTCCCACAATGGTCTCCAGAGGTTGGTGAGCTCCCACAGTGACCTCCAGCACTTGGTGAGCTCCTACAATGATCTCCAGGAGCTGGTGAGCTCCCACAATGGTCTCCAGAGGTTGGTGAGCTCCCACAGTGACCTCCAGCACTTGGTGAGCTCCTACAATGATCTCCAGGAGCTGGTGAGCTCCCAAAATGATCTCCAGAGGTTGGTGAGCTCCTGCACTGCCTGCAGAGCTGATTCACCACACTCTGACCTTGCACTGCCCCAGCTGCACCGTGGCTGGTTCAGAGCTGGGTCACAGCATCCACTCAGTGTGAGAGAGCCAGTGCCAGTGCCACGAGGGTCATTCTCCTGTCTGGGAGTGAAAGCAAAGCTGCTGGTGTGAAAAAAGTACAACTACTTACAGGGGAAAATGCATTTACCTTCCCTTCTCCATATCTAATGCAATCTACAGAGGGGACTCAAAGCTGCACAAGCAATAATGAGGTAATTACATTC
>NW_008689694.1:94427-98876 GCF_000695815.1 Acanthisitta chloris
CAACACATGTTGGCATAAGACCAGGAAGTTATAGCAGCAAAGGTGATTAGGGACAGGTAACAGCTAAAAATATAGAGTGAGATTAATTAATAATTGATGGTGTAGGTAGAACACTGCAGAAAGTATAATTAATGCTGAACAAACTTGATATAACTCTGTCTTGTTAAAGGGCAATAAAATGTTTCAGTGCTCTTCGGGTTTGAAACACTCCCAGGATCAGCCCAAGCACTGCTGGGGATCTGCAAGGGCTTCACAGCTGGCTCTGGCACCAGCTGCAGAGCTCACAGGAGCTGATGGGCAGATAAATACTGCATTTGCCTGGACTTTTCAGTGCCAGGGATCCTCTCATCCCATGGCACTTCCAGGGTGAGCAGTGCTGGTAACATCCACAGCTGCAACAAATGGTACCTGAACAGCAGCAAAATCCAAGTGCCAAGAATCAACATCATCCCCTTTGGATCAAAGCTGTTTTCCTTGGATCACACAACAGGAGAAAAAAAGACCTTCTATGAGGAACATCCAATGTGAAGTATTTATTCAACTCCCAGACAAGCAGTAAAACATTCAAGAGCTGCCACGCTTAGCTGTGAAATATTCACATTTCCATGTCCTACATTGGTGCAGTGCACAGGGATTGTCTGCAGACAAGGTGACACTGAGAGGAGAATCATGAGCAGAGAGCCAGGCCACCCCCTCAGCAGCAACACAGGGAGCTCTTCCCTCTGGGTACTCATCCTGTGATGGATTGATTGATTGATTGATTGATTGATTGACTGTCCGTGCCATCGCTCAGGAATCAGAACTGCTATGAGCATTCCCTGCCTTCAAATCTTGTTGGAAGTGATTCCACCCCCCAAGTCTGGGCTTTTAAGAAGCTCTGAGGAAAGGTCTTGACTAGGCTCTGCAAAGGCTTTAGAAAATTCAACTAACTGAGACACAAAAGCCAAACTCAGTCACGGTCTCAGACACTGGGTGGATTGTTGGGGTGTCCTGTGCAGGGCCAGGAGTTGGACTGATGAGCCATGGGAGTCCCTTCCATGATTCCAGGACTCCTGTTTGCCTGAAGCTGGAGGTGATGAACACCCAAACACCTGCACACAGGACTCCTCAGCCCTCCCAGTGCCTTTGCCCTTGAAGAGGTCCCGTGGGCTCCTCACGAGGCCTGTGTGAGGATTAGTTACGTAGAGAGCTCTGAACAGCAGAAACTTGAGCTCCTGTGCCTCTGTTTGCACATCTGTTTAGTCAGGATCACATTACCAACCCCAGAGGGTTGACAAGAAGCTTAGTTAGTTTTTGTTTGCAAAGCACTCAGAGCTTCCAGATGAGAAGAGCTGCAGGAATGTGGAGAAGGGTTGTTAGGCACACACTAGAGACTGCTTGGGCAGCTCTAGAGTCCAGGAATGCAGCAGGAACAAATCAAGGACCAGCTCTCAAGCCAAGTCTTCTTTTAGCAGTGAATAAGGCGCAACTGATGAAGCAGATTAGCTCTAACCATGGTGGCAGAGAAGGATTCCAGCCAGCCCTGATGTGCAGCACCAAGGCTGATCACACCAGCACCCACACGTGTGGTGGACAACTCCTACCAAACCAGCAAATAAAGCACTTTCGAACAACATTTCTGGTTATTTCCTGGCTTATTTCCTGCAGCACATGAAGCACAAGGCTTTATTTTAATCACCATACACTAATGGATGTTGCAAGGTGTTTGTTCCCACCACGGGGCACTGCCAGGTGCCTTGAGGCTCCTGAGCAATCAGTGATGAGGCAAACAGCAGGAGGGCAAGGGCTGCCTCGTGCTCATCCTCTGAAGAGAAATGCATCTTCTTTCTGGAGACATCTCACCCCACCAACTTCTCCTGTGCTCGGCATAATGAGGGCATCACTCTTCGCAGGTAGTTTTTGAAGTAGCTAATTATGCTGTGCTGGGGGAAGCTGCTGTGCATTCCTCATGTTCTGGGTGATCCAAGAGAGTTTAACTAGGAATAATGGGACAAAACTGTGCACAGAATATATTAAGCTGAGCATCAGGCAAAGCCTCCTGGCAGGGATGCATATGCATTAGGTGGTGCCTGAGGAGAAACAGGAAAGGGATGATTTTATCCTGGGCTGGACACAGCAGCAGCAAGTGAAGAGCCTCTCATGGGTGCAGTAGCTGTTATTAATCTCTTTTGGGGACCTAATATGGGAACATCTCTTTGAGTGAAGAAAGAGAAAATGCAGAGAACTAAGGAGACCTTCTTTACACAGCTGAAAATGTGTGTGCAGTGCAGTGAGTTGGTAGGAGCAAAAGGCAAACTCACCATGGGATGGCAGCCTGGGATGGAAGAGCTTTCAACAGCCTTGGAAATGGAAGACAATGAACAGACTGAGCTAGGGCAGAGGAGCAAGAAATAGGCTTTGCCTCACCTTACACTGAAAGCCCCAGAGGCAGAGAAGGACAGGACTGTGGGAGAAGTTCTCTGAGTTCTCCTGCTCCAGAGGGAGGAACCTCACTGGGAGATCACATGGCAACTTTGCACAGTGTTGGGAGGTCTTGTAACCCAGAGCTTGCCAAAGGCACTAGGAGCTGTGCAGCTGAGTGAAGAGCTGGGAAGACACTCTTGCTTTCAAGGTATAACACGAGCAGATAGCAAAGTATGCAAAGGAACTCAGGAGTTTGTGCCCAAGCTTCATGTCTCAGCCTCTCTCCGTGCAGACACACTCACAGAACAAGCCCAGGGAAGAAAGGAACATTTATCTACCTGGTGACATCTCTTCACATTCTCCAGATAATGTGTGGAAGGAAGAAATCCTTTTTTTTTTCCCCCACCCCGAACTTCTTTCTTCCCCTGCAGTTCATATCACTTCTTTTTATTCCTGGCTAAACACTAAGAAGTGTCAGGAACAGATCAGTGTTTTTGCTGCTAATAGACAGCACAAAATACCTTCGAACATAGATGCTCTTTTCCCTTTTCCTGCACTAATACTCCTGACAGCCTCTTTTACAACCTCTTAACGCTCAGCACAGCAGAGCCAGCTCAGCCAGCTGACCTGGGCTTGTTTGCTGCTGGTCCTTCTCATCTGCACTTGAATGCAAATGCATTTCAAGGCTCCGAATCCTGCCGTTCTCCAGGGGAGCTACCAGATGCACTCCGATGGATTTTAGGATGAGATTCCAGCAGGGTTAGGTCTAATCAGCAAATCAGGACTTTGCTTCCTGAGGGGTTTTGTTTGTCTGTTTGTTTAACATGAAAGCCAGAGGAGCCATTTGAATAACTCAGGATTAGGGAGGATAAACCTGACCAGAGATTTTAACAATCTCAGAGCCAGAAAGAAGCAATATCAAAGTCTGAGTGAGCTCCAGGCAAGTGCTGCAGGAGCAAAGCCTGAGGATTTCTGCTCAGGAGCTGAGGGTGCTGCAGGGAGATGGATGGAGATGACCTGCCTTGAGAAGCTCTAGAAAAGTGGGGAATCAGAGAATCCCAGAATGGTTTGTGTTGGAAGGATCTTAAAGACCATCTAGGCAGGGACACCTCCCACTATTCCAGGTTGCTCCAAGCCCCATCCAACCTTGGGCTCAGTGCTGGACACAGCTCAGCACAGATCTGTGCCACAGAGAAATGTCTTCATTTAGGCCCTTCCTCCTCTGAGCTGCTCAGCACTTGTAATACCTAACTCCTTTGTCCTACATGTTGGTTCACACACCTAACACAGCACAATCACTTCAGCTTGGCTTCCTTTTGAGCCAAGCTAAAAGCACAGCCTGAGCCAGTAGGTCCCTTCCCAAAGCAGGGTCTGCAGCACTCCTGAATCACAGCAGGAACAGAAGCACAGCCCCCAGTGCCTCCCAGTGCCCTGCACACATGGGCACCTGCTGCAGCTGAGCCCACCCTGGGGAGGGTGGAGGGTGTGAGGCTGGAAGGGAGTACAAGAGGTTATTTTCATGTTTGATGTGTTCCAGGCTTTGCCTGAGGCACTCCAAGACAGTCTGCAAAGCTGTCTGCAGTCCCTGGGTGTTTGTTAGCAGCTGTCAGGCCCAGCCAGTGGCAGTGCAATGAAGAGTGGAAGTGGTAGAGTGAATTTCAAACCCCTCACCAAACCCAAGTGGCAGGAAGGTTGAGCACAGAGCTCACCCCACACAGCTACAAGCACTGGGGGCTGAATCCTCCTCCTCCTCTGGGGTGGTGGTCCCAGCAAGGACAAGAGTCACAGCCAGTTCCTCCCCCCCAGATTTCCAAGAAGGTAGAAGTGCCAATTTTTGGCAAAGGAAGGATGAAGTATGAGCACATGCAGGTGTCTGCCCTCAGCCCTGCTGCCCACAGCCTCTTGCCCCAGCTGGACTCAGCAGGGAGAGGTTTCCTCTTCCACTACCAACTGCTTCAAGAGCAACGTGACTTATCTCCAGAGAGAAAGAACATGTTGAAAAGAGAGCAAAAACATCATCCAAGATGGTGACATTGTTCTTTCCCT
>NW_008689694.1:98891-106003 GCF_000695815.1 Acanthisitta chloris
GTGGTATTTCTGCTCACAAAGGAAGGAGAAGACATTAAGAAACTGATAAGCAAAGCCTTATATCACTTAGAGTGATGCTCAAGTGGCCTAAATCCTACCCACACACTCATGTTGTGCTTTTTGTCAATTCACTCCAGGTTTCCCAGGCACCTTCCCAAAGGAATCTGAACCTGGCCCAGGTCCCCCAGGCAGCCTAGAGCAGGACACAGCCCCAACTTCTGTGCCTCTCCTTCTCCACCAGCCTCTGAGTGCATTTCCCAGGCACCACTTTGGATAAAGCTCCTTGGACAGGATCATAAATTCTGGCTAAATCAAAATGAATGATACTAATAATGAAGAGAACCCACAAATGTTCAGAGAAAGCAGGGAGTATTTTGGGAGATGAATGGCTCCATTCCCTGCCCCAGTGCTGCCCTGGAGGGCTGAGCCCTTGGAGGTTTCCAAACAACCTCAGTGGCTCTACATGGTCTGTGCTTGGCCCTGAGTCACCATAAATGACAGCAAATAATGAGCACCCAACACAGACCAGGGAACCAAGGCCATGGGATTTGCTTCCTCTTGTGTGATCAATGGGGAGAGGAAAGGAAGAGAGAAAGAAAGGGGAAAGGAAGAGAGAAAGGAAAGGAAGAGGGAAAGGCAAGGCAGGGAAAGGGAGAGAAAGGCAAGGAGAAGGCAAGGAGAAGGCAAGGGAGAGGGAAGGGAGAGGGAAGGGAGAGGGAAGGGAGGGGGGAGAGAAAGGCAAGGAGAAGGCAAGGGAGAGGGAAGGGAGAAGGGAAGGGAGAGGGGAGGGAAGGGGAAGGGAGAGGGAAGGAGAAGGAAGGGAGAAGGGAAGGGACAAGGGAGAAGGAAGGGAGAAAGAAGGAAGGGAGAGGGAAGGGAGAAGGAAGGGAGAAGGAAGAGGAAAGAAAAGGCTGTGATTAAATGGCTGTGGAGCTCAGCACCAGGATGAAACAGAACTGTGTGTTCCTGAATGGATGAGTCTGACACATGACCAGAAAAGAGAGAAGAGGAAGCTCCAGGAGAAGACACAGCCCTTGTTTTTAACACTGAGGTCTCTAGTCTAAGAATCTCCCAAATCTTTCAGAGCAGGAGCCAACGGTTGGATGTTGTGGTGGATTCAGAGGCACCACGAGGCATTCGGGTACCACCACAGCAGCACATCCTCTCCCTGGTGGAGCATCAAAGCTGTGCTCCACCTGCCCAAGGGAGAGCTGCAGGACTGAGGGGCTGGTTCCACTATTAAACTATGAACCCTGAGCTCAGCCCCTTTCAGCCCAGCTCATTGTCCCCAGGGACTGGCTGGGGGCGCTGGGGGGAGGGTAGCAGCACTCTCCCTTCTGCTGTAAAAATAACAAAAAGTGATGAATGACCCTGAGAGCTCAGGATGGGAAGCAGCAGCTTTTTTCAGCCCGAGATAAATTACTGCTGTCAGCGCAGGTAGAGCAGCGATTTACCCACGGTGCCCAGGCCAGCACAGCACCCCTGGCTACAGCTGCTGCTCAGCTCCAGAGGCTTTGTCTGCTTTAAAATCACAGCGGGAGCAATCAGGGGACAAGAGACGAGGCTGGAGCTGCTGGCAGAGCTGGGCAGGGTGGGCAGGAGCAGCCCCAGCATCACCCTTAGCTCTGCGCTGGGAGCGCTCAGCCCATCACTCCCAGCAGAGCTGCTCCCACCTCCAGGGATTCCCAAGCGCCACCTATTGGCATTTCTTCCCATCCTCTTGCTCCAAACCCGAGCCCTGAGCAGGAATATTCCCTTTTCCACTAGCGAATCCTGGCTCTGGGCTTTTAGTGCTGATTTTCCGTGGAACACCCTTTACCTGCCAGGCATCCCCCTCCATCCCCAGCTAATAGATTCATTTATTCAGGACAGGGAATTGATAGATTTAGTCTGATTTTCGTTTCCTAAGCCTTCCCTCCCCGAGCTACATTTCTCTTTTCATTAATGTGCTGATGGAGGAATAAAGTTTTAACTCTGAGGATCAGCCCTGTCAAAGAGAATCTCCTCTGCTGTCTGGAGGGAGCTCCCAGCCAAGGAGGGAGACTGGCAGGGAATTTTAGGGAGCATGCTGAGTCCCATTTCATTGCTTCTCCAGCTGTTCCTTCCATGGAAACTTTAGTCATGCTTTTACCTTCTCCTTGGCTGTGTCTAACACTGAGCACACTGCGACATCCCTCCTGGGAGCAGGAAAGTGTCCTTGGGGAGGGACAGGACAGGCACTTAGAAGTGGGAGAAAGGGATGGGGAAATGGAGATTCAGGTAAATATTTATGGGAGATTGAAAGTGTGGGTTTATGGGAAGGGAAATGTAACTGCAGAACTGGAAGTATCTCCTGTTAGAGACTTAACAACACACTAAAGAGATTCCTCTGGGCCCTGAGCCTCAAGAACTGAGTTTTCTCCCCAGACCTTTGGGCTTGGCTGAGCTTTCCTGAGGGCTCAGATCTGTGACCCACAAAAAGCACAGCCTATATTCTCCCACTTTGCATAAGAGATGGAGCTCTCCGTGTTTATGCATGCACAGCCTCTGCTCATGCATACATTCATCCAGTTTGCCTTCCAAAGAGCTTTTCCTGCGTGCACGTGGACAGATTATGGGGATGTTCACACCAAACGCATGATTTTCTAGATTTGTCTTACCCCCAAACACACTTCACAGATGGACAGAGTGATCTATCCAGGCACATGAAATCATTCTCATTCCCCTCAATCCATCTTCCCCCATGACTCCCCATGGAAGTGGAAGATCCCTAGCAGGAAACCCACTCAACTCACCCTGATGAAAACAATTTTTTCGCCTTATTCCATGTTTTTATTCCCTTCAACAACTGTGATGCAGATGATGAACGTGGAGCAGGCAGAGCCCAGCCAAGCCCTGCTCAATAGAGTCTTACAATAAAATATCCAGCCCTTTCTCACTCTCCACTTTAACTTTGGCCCTTCCCATCACTGTGCTCTAAAGGAAAGGATTCAAACCCTCTCCTGAAGGATACAGCCTGGAGAGCATCTGGTATTATCATCTTGCTAATGAGAGCAGCACTGGGTTTATCCACACAAATAAAAGAAATCCCCAGAGAGTTTGGAGTTCAGTTCTGAGTCAGAGCCACAAATCCAGGTAAATACAAAGCTCAAGCAAATTGTTAAGGAAATAATAATACGAATTCTGAGCTGGAGACTGTCCCTGCAGAAGAGCTGAGACATCCTAGGGGAGAGGACAGCAGAGCCCCCTGAGCCAGCACAAGGATGAGCATGTGATTCAATCCATTTTCTGCCCAAGACAAATCCTTCTTCCCAAACACGCCAGTGAAGGTGTTAATTCCTCTGCAAATAGGGTGTGAAATGCCACAACATCAGATGGGGTTTCTACTCGTTTTGCTAATTATGTTCTCCGCTGATTTGCTCTTTCTCTCACCTCCTGTGGGTGCAGGTGCAGCAGGAGGACAGGGCTCAGCCTCACCAGGCAACACACAGATCGGAGATGCAGAATTTGCCAGAGGCTCTGTTGTCAGGAGGGGGAAAATAGAACATATGATCTCCCACCATTACTAGAAGCACTGATTTTTTTCATCCTCCTAAGGCATAAATCCTTCTTGGGCTTACAAATGGCCAAACTGCAGGAAGCAAAGAAGAGGTTTATGGTCTCAACCAGCCTTTAAGTGGCTGGAGCTCACTGACATTTCACTGACAGAACCTTTCAGGCTGTTTTTTGGTGTGGATTTGGCTTTTTAGCAGGTTCTGCTGTGCACCACTTCACCCTGGAGTGAGGCTGTGCCAAACCAGGGGCACCACAGAGTGTAGGTGTCTGGGAGGTTGATTACCAAGCACTGGTTGAGCTTCCAAGGTTAATAAGGTAAGAGGTTTTGTGTCCAAGGAGTAAATATCCTCATTTAGCATGATGCTCTGCTTACCACAGGCCACAGACCTTTCTCCCATCCTATTGCCTGCTGGAACAAGAGCAGCCTCAGGAAATTATCTGAGCTTGACAGAAGAAGTTTGTATTCCCCCAGAGTCCATCACAGTCCTTGGTCGGTTGTTCTAGCCATTAATTATCCTCAGAATCACAACTCTGTCTCTTCTTGCTTTGGATTTCTCTCAGCTGAGCTCCTCCCCCCCCAGACTTACTCTTGTTTTATCCCAGGAAAATAGAAAGAAAATTAGCTTTATTGACTTACAGCAGGTTACTCTTCATTTCTTCCAGGTATACACAAAGAGAATCAGCCCCACTGGAGTTACTGCTGATTTACAATAGGTAAGTAGGTACCCAATTACTTGTGGTGATTTACAGCCAAGGTACCTGTTATTTATTCGAGGTATTTAAGGGTATATCCACATGGGGGCCCTAAGGAAAATTAAACCAAATTAATTTTAAAGTAGATTAGTTAAACTGTGTGAGACCATGACACAAACTCTCCTCCTCTGAATTAAAGAGGCCTTAATTCATTTGAGTTCATCTTAACTCCTTCCCCAGTGAGAAGCAGCTCAGCCCCAGCAGAGCTGCTAGGGAATTCCTATGGCCAAGGAACAGGAAAATAAGCCTGGTTGGTGCTACTAGGGAATTCCTATGGCCAAAGAGCAGGAAAATAAGCCTGGTTGGTGCTACTAGGGAATTCCTATGGCCAAGGAGCAGGAAATGCAGCCCTTTGGGAAGGGATGTGATGTCTCAGGGAGGGATGAGACACCTAGGAGGGACATCCTTCATTTCCAGCTGAGATTCAGAACAGCACAGAATTGACCATGGAAAACCTCAATTCTCTTCCATCTTTCACTCTTTCACCCTCTCCCCTAATCTTCTTCTTGCTCCATATCTCCCTCTCTCCTTCCTTTTATTCCTTTCCTATGATACTTTCCCCTCTCACATCATGTTCTTCTCCTTCCCCTCAGCTCACACACATCACTCCTTGCACAAGACAGCAAAATCTCTTTCTTTCTCCTTCACTTACTCTGCTTTTCTCTCCATCCCATCTCTTCTCCCTGACCTTTTCCTCCTGCTGCTGCTCTCCCAAGCATGCCCAGGGAAGCAGCCAGCAGTGAGAAAGGTTTATAAGCAAAACTACCTGGGCCAGTTCCAGCCTGCTGAGATGAGAGATGAAGGGAGACAGAGAAGTGCACACAAACCTTCCCCAATCAAACAGTTGCTGCCAAACTGGGAAGGAACCTTATCCAGCAGAAGAGCAAAGCATTCAGCTGCTGTTAGCTGTTTGCTTTTAGAACGTCTCAGAGATTCTCCATCAATCAACCAGGAACAGGAATTTGGGGAGGCACTGGCTCTTTCCAGATGACAATAACCATTTCTTCCCTTCCTTTAATGCTCAGTCACCTCCTGGATGAAGGGCTGAGGCTTCCTGCTCCAATTAGGTTTGCCAGCACATCAGCAATGCCCAACTGGGCTGCATTGGGGCTGCTGGTGCTGAGCTGTGTGTGCTACAAGTGAAGACATCAGAGCTGAGCTGTCCTGGCTTTATGGATCCTCCTGATAGCTTGAGGGTTCCACAGCCTCCCTGGAATGCTGCAATCACTTCCAAGCTACAAATTCCAAATGATCATGTATTAATGACACTGTCCCCTTTGATTCCAGGGCAGGAATCCATGTGGGAGCCTGGCAGGGCTGGGGAGGGAGCTGAGGTGCCAAAGCAAGGGCTGTGCAATAGGACAGTGCCCAGGGATGTTTCACACGCCTGTTTGAGTCAGACCTCAGTGTGTTTCACACTCATTCTGCCCTCCTGGGACAGCTCTCATTAAAAACAAGAGGTTTAAAGAGGGATTTGGTGCTTTTTTTCCCCCTTTACAATAACCTGCAAGTGTGCATTACTCACAAAGCCAAGGCAGGCAAAGCTCTCAGCTGTGTGTGGTGCTAAGGACACAGCAGTGTGGCCACTGCTCCAGGCACAAAGCAAACGAGGTGTTTTCCAAACCCAACAGCCAATGCCAAGTTTGAGCATGGTCATTTTTTTAAAATTCCAGTTCCTGGCATAATGTTATTTTCCATCTGAGCCTTCAAAAGAGCAGAACAAAGACTCAGCTGCCCATTCTCAGGCCTTTGAAGAAAGTCTTGCAAATGTTGAGTGCAGTGTCAGTGTTCAAAGTGCAACAGTTCAGTGGAGAGGTCACAGCTGGAGACTGCCTGACCTGCATCTTGCAGGACTTGAAAGGTAAGGACTACTCCACTCATGCTGTATCTAACACCTGAATTTAAATTCAGCTCAAGCACTTGGGGCTCAAGGAACTGGTGAGCTGGTTCTGAAGGGCAGAGAGAGGTTTGGGGTGTTGGGATGCAGAGGGTGACCATGCAGTGCACAAACACGTTCTGCACAGCAACTGCACAAGGCTTCCAGGAGCAAAACCAACACCACAGAGCTCCACTGCCTTCAAACACAAGAGTTCTACCTGAAATGAAGCCTCTGAAGTCAACACCTCCTGATCCTGGAGGTCAAGGTCTAGGTTACCCAGAGAAGCTGTGGCTGCTCCATCCCTGGAAGTGTTCCAGGCCAGGCTGGATGGGGCTTGGAGCAACCTGGACTGGTGGAAGATGTCCCTGCCCATGGCAGGAGGCTCTGATGGATGATCCTTAAGGCCCTTCCAACCCATTCAGTGATTCTCAGTGGACAAAAGGAATATGTCAATGTTGCAGAGCCCATGAAAACCATAGGTGGATAATTTAGCAGCCTCAGAGCTTGGCTGGCTCTGCTGCCCAGGGTGAATTTCACCTCCAGTGAATTACAGCACAGCTCAGCTCTGCTTTGTTTGCCATTTTATTTAATATCCAACCTGACTGCAGTGGAGGAGCAGTTGGGCCCAGCAGAGGCAGAGCAGCCTGGCAGTCTCTCTGCTGGGTTATGAGCAGGGGAGATGTTTATTGCCCCATACATTCCTGGGCTAATCACTTAACTGACTCATCCTATGCTCCATACTTCCCAGATAATGGGCTGAAGCATCACTGAGCAGCCCAGATGTACCTTGAGAGCAGCTCTGAGCCACAAAGACAAGGAATACATGGAGTCCAAGCACTGTAGCCTCCTCCAGCCACAGGAGGAGCAAAAAACCCTTAAAGAGAAAGAATAAGGTTTGGGGTTTTTTTTTCAGAGACACAAATAGGATTGGCAAGGCCCAATTCCT
>NW_008689694.1:106032-142000 GCF_000695815.1 Acanthisitta chloris
ACTTAAGCTGCCTAGAAAAATCCCTAGTGACAATCAAGGCACTGTGGGGTTCACATGTACCCACTGGCTTGGCTGGTTGGGAGCCACAAACAGCAGCTGCTCTAGATGCAGATGCTTTTCTCTCTCCTACCACACTCTGCAGCTCCCAAAGCTCTTGGTGACCTGCTGAGTGCAGCAAAAAGTTCCTGAGCCCCCAGCACAACTCTTGGATTCAGTCTGCTCCGTTCCCAGCTCACCAGAGCTCTGGGGGAAGCACTTCCACCACTCTATCCTAGTTTTTCCCTGAGGATAACAGCCCAAGCTCTGCAATCACCATTTCCCAGCACAGCACTGGCTGCTGGTGGTGACTGCAGATCCCTGTCAGTCTCTAAGTAGCTGATAACCTAAATACTCTTAGTTTCCAAGGGGAGAACACACAGGGCTGAGCTTTAGCTGAGTTAGCACAGCCTGGATGAAATTGTGCCTTGTCAGGTCCCAGAGAGCACCATGCAGAGTTCTCAGCAAGTGGAAACAAGACACTCATGGTGGCCACAACTAAGGTGGCCAAACAGGCATCAACATGAGGTTCCTGCAGCTGCAACATTCACCACAGATACTGTGTTAGACACTGCCTGAGTGCACAGCCTGGAGGATCTCTGAGTAGAAATGAAAGGCAAAGGCAAAAAAATGCATCTAACATCATGTAAGAGTCAAAACATGAGACCAGATACCTTCCCTGTTAATCCAGACTCCCTTGATCACAGCACAGAGCATCCAACTCATGGCACACACCAACAGGACACAGCTGTACCATGTAGAAACTGCTGCTGTAGAGGGTTAGATGCTTCCCCTCATCCCAAAAGCATTTGGCATCCTCCTCCAGGACTCCCATCTCCAGAATGTCTGTTCCATATTCACCAGTTTTGGAAGCCAATCCCACTGCTCACAGTCTCTTCCTTGTCTCACCTGCTTACAGAAAGGCTGAGGCTTTCCAAGGGATCCAAAACATCTTTCTCCTGGGGCAGAAACACAATGGGAAGATGTCCCTTGGACTCATGCCCCACGTTGCCCCAAGCAAAGTCACAGAATTTATCACAGAATCATTTAGGTTGGAAAAGACCTCCAAGACCATCGAGTCCAACCTGTGACCCTTCACCACCTTATTGACTAGCCCAGAGCACTGAGTGCCATGTCCAGTCATTCCCTGAACACCTCCAGGATGCTGACTCCACCACATGATGCAGGGGCTGATATAAACTGGGTCTGTCCAAGCACAGAACTGTCCCCTGAGGGCTCAGTCCCAAGACTTGGGCACCCTCACGTGCTGTGTGAGCCTCCAAATGAGGTTTTTCATCAGAGAAACTGCTCTTCATTTCCTTTCCATTTCCTTTCCATGGCATTCCTAGCAGAGGGAAGGCAGCCAGAGCTGAGGAAAACACAGCTCTGTTTTCTCTCAGGTTTGCTGCAGAACAAGCCCTGGGTGAGGGCACCACATGCTGCTTCCCTGGCAGCTCTGGCTCCAGCTCCACCTGCCCCCAGGGACCACCTCCCAGGCCCATTACTGTCTTGGCAAATCTGATGGCTCTTCAGTGAAAAAAGCTCCATTCTGCCCCCAGCATTGTTTCTTTTCTCCAGGAGCTGTGTGATAAATCACCCTGACACATCTCAGCCACCACGAAGCCTCCTCAGCTGGAAGAAGTGTTGTGCAAGGTTTTGTCTGCTCTGCTTGGTACATTCTCAACATTTAACTTCTATTTGCAATAGTGACGTGAGTGCAGGGAGATTGATGAGGGTGACAATGCTAACATCTCCCTCCTTCTCCCCAGTCCCTGCCAGCTGGGAAATCCATG
Organism: Acanthisitta chloris; assembly: GCF_000695815.1. Lineage (NCBI taxonomy): Eukaryota > Metazoa > Chordata > Aves > Passeriformes > Acanthisittidae > Acanthisitta > Acanthisitta chloris. Next base: position 107,862 of record NW_008689694.1, read on the forward strand.
CTGGCTGTGCTGGTACAGCCCTCCCAGCACTCCCAGGATCACACCAGAAGTACATCCAGTGCACAGTGTGTGTTCCAACTCCGAAATCCTCATTCTCAGGGTACAACCAGCCCAGGGGAAACCTCTGACACCAGAGGGAAACCCACACCACCAACCCACAGCTTCTAGTTCCTGCTTTGGACAAGGGCTACGAGGTGATCACTCACACCATGGACAGGAGTTACAAGGTGACCACTCAGAACGGGCAGGAGCTACAAGGTGACCACTCACACCATGGACAGGAGCTACAAGGTGACCACTCATGCCATGAAGACAATCAGCAGAGATCACACCAGAGCACAAAGGCTGTCCAAGCTTTGTGCACTGCAAACAGCATGAGTTCCACCTAAAAATGTTTATCTCCTTCATTTCTTGTTGGCTAGTCTTCATTTCTCTTTGGATTTTCTTCCTTTAGATCTTAGGAGAGCAAGATGAGTTAAACCAACCACCTGATTTTAAGCCACCTCAAACACCCCCAAGAACACAAAGAGCCTAATCCACATTTCAGGACCTCAGATATGATTCTGATGCAAATACAACAGCCAAGAAGTTGTTGTATCACCATCCCTTGCTCAGAGATCCCCAAGCTCTCAAACTTACTCTAACAGACACTTGGGTGTATTTTTAACTCTAGGCTAGGCACGAGGTGGAAATGTGTCCTAGCACAGGTGGTAGCACCTATGTGGTTCCACCTGTGCTTTCCAAAAGTACATATTTTCTCAGGAAATCAGCAGCTGAGTCTGCACAATCCTTTAATCCCTGGGTGGAAGATCCCCATTATCTGCCCAGTACAAGACACATTATTAAGGGATTACGTCTGCAGCAGGTAAAGGTCAGTTTTAATGCTTTTAATGATTTTAAAATGGATTTTCCTTTCAGATTTACTATTTTTCAAGCAGCTTGGCTCTGCAAACCCTACCCAGGAAGTGATATGCATTAAAAGGTAGAGCTTCAACTTGTTCAGCTCTCCAAAACAGAGCCCAGAGGGGAGGAATTGTCATGGCCCAGTGGAGATTTAGAAGCCATTCTGGGCAGAAAATACAGGGCAGATTTTCAAAGAACCTCCAGAGTGAAAAACTTGCCTTTAAAGAGCAAGTTAATACACATTTGCTGTGCTCTGAGTAAGTAACAAGTGGCTCTGGATGGACAAATACCATCCTGGGCTACACAAATATCACAGGGACTCTTTATTTGGTCTCTTCTGCATAAATTTGGCTGTGAAGAACAAACAGCTTCAGCCCAGCCTGGTGGTTCTGTACTATGATATTTGTTCACGCTGAGCCAGTTCAAAATGAAAGGAGAAAATGCTGCAAAGTTGCACTTTTCTCTTGCATTAATGGGAAGGGAACTTAAGGAGGAGGGAAGAAAAGCTGATCCCATAACCATCACTGAGACACTTGGAAGTTTGTCCCCTCTATGGTTTTTCATCTGGGTTAGTATTTCATGCAGGGCCCAACTCTTGTAGAACCTCCCTCATGGACTTTGCATTGGCTTCAGGAGTTGGACTTGATGATCCCTGTGGATCCCTGTGGGTCCCTTCCAACTGAGAATATTCTGTGAGAAGAGAGACAACTGCAGCTTTGTGCTCTGGCTCCACACAGCTCATCCAAATTCCCTTTGCTCTTCCAAACAGAGCCCAGAAGGGATGAATTGCAATGGCCCAGTGGAGATGGAGGAGTCATTTTGGGTAGAAAATACAGCCTAGATTTTCCAAGAACCTCCAGAATGAAAAACTTGCTCTAAAGAGCAAGTTTCAATTGTTTGCTGTGCCCTGAGGAAGTAAGAATTGGCCTTTTCCCTGCCTTGCAGAGCATCCCTGTGTGTCCACGGGGATAACAGGAGCCACATCACTGCCAAGGAGCTTTTCTGCTCCTCAGCAATGCTGACAAGCTGGAGAGAGCTCAGATGTGCAGCTAGATTCACCCAACTCTCAGTGACAAACAGCCACCACATCCTCGTGTAGACCCGTTTGTCTCAAAGCTCTCCCCAGGGGCTTTGTGCTGCCCAAGATCAACAATTCCCTCTGCCCAAAGAGGCTGAGCTTGAGCTGCCCAAGCAGCACAGCCAGTCATGGCAAACACACCTCAAAGCCCAATTCTGCCCTGACCCCTCAGCTGAGGTCAGAGCCAGCTCAGCTTTCCAGGCTGTAAAACATTGCTGAATGCACAGACTTCACTCAACACAAGCACTGGTTATTTTGGGATGTCTCAGTAATGCAACACACTGGGAAAAACACAAGGAAGTAACAGGTGTCCATTAAACTGCAAATCAGGTGTGAGCTCCTCGGTGGGACAGTGTGACATCCTCCCCACGGACTCACCTTCTGCTCAGGTCACAGGAGGAAATTTTCTCTTCTCTTTTCATTTCGAGCTGGCTCAGCATGAACAAATCCCACAGTACAGAACCACCAGGCTGGGCTGGAGCTGTTTGCTGAGCAGAAGTTCCATGGCTTTGGTGTCTGTAAGTAGGAATTGAGCTAGAGGAATTCACCTCCAGTGATGCTGCCCAGAGCCATTACCTGTCACTAATGAAGGTACCAGGGTGGGAGTTTCTCAGCTAGGTCCTAAAGGACATCTGTGACTAATGCTGGTGACTTCTGCCTGTCCTGGCCCGACAGCTCAGGCCACTGCACACAGCAATTAGTGAGCACTTTGCTGCAACCATTTCACTTACAATGGTAAATAAACATCAGCAGTGTTAGAGCACAGAGCAGAGAGTCACAGTTGTTTACCCCTAACCACAGATTTTGGCCTTGTAAGTTTATTTACAATGTCAACTGTGTCCTGAAATGAAGGAAAGCCTCTCATTTCTGTAGGGACCTTCCCTGTCCTGAATCCATTTCTCCACTCAGGCAGCAGGAGTCAAACCCCATCACATTTCCTGGCAATGGAAAACTTACACAACCAATTTGTTTAGCCGCAACTCCTTCACGAGGCAAACAAGCCTCACTTTGTGGATGTCAGGCAAGAGGTTAGAGGAGAGACAGAGAGGGATGAGATGATGTTTAAGGTCTGTTCCAACCTAAACCTCTCTGTGGTTCTCTGATTCCTTTGCTGAGATGCCACACTGGCCACTGCAGCCCCAGGCCCAGAATCATGGTCCTCTCCTTTCCTGCAGAGATCTCCCAGCTCCACTTGTGACTCCCTGAAACATTCTGAGAGCCTTTCCCAGCAAAAATCAGAGCTACCACCCCAGCAAGAATCTCAGATCTGGCTCTAGAAGGGTCATGGTGAGACAAAGGGCATTAAATACAGATGAACATCCTCCTGTTTCTCAGAGAGCAGAGCCTGAGGGAGGCATGAGGCTGCCAGGTGGTCACTGCTGGTCAGCAAAGGCTGTGACACACAGCAGTGAAGTGGAAAGCAGGAGGAATCTCCACAATATTGCACCTGGAGACATCAAGTACTCCCAGCAGTCCTTCCCCATGCCCCAAGGAAGGGCAATAAAGCAGGATCCATCCATCCATTCCTCCATCCATCCATCCATCCATCCCTCCATCCCTCCATCCATCCATCCCTCCATCTATCCATCCATCCATCCATCCATCCCTCCCTCCATCCATCCCTCCATCCATCCCTCCATCCATCCATCCAGGGAAGGCAGCCACAGGCACAGTGCAAAGAGAGGCTTTTCAAAACGATCCCTTCTGCTTGGAGAAGAGCCTTAAAGAGCTTTGCCCAACCCAGGGATAGGGAGCAAATCTGTATTTGCATGGTGCAGAGCCAAAGAATCAAGCCTAGACACTCTGTGTAAAAAATGCTGCCAAACAAGACTCCAAGCCCAGCAGGTCCTGCAGCCAAGGCTGCTGGCTGAGCCCACCAGGTCGTAACCAGCCCTGTCTGAGTTGGCTTCCACAACCCTCTTGACAGGCAGGAGCAGGAGAAGGGAAAGGAGAAAAGTGCTCCCCAGTTTGGCCCCAAACAGCAGTGGATGCACAGCCTCATTATGCAAAATGAAAGCAGAGAAAAATTAAGTCAAGAGGGGAAGAAAATTGTTTTGGTTTGTGCCAGCAGCATTTGATAGAAGCAGCTTTTCCCTCCCCTGCAGCAGCCACTTGGTTTGCTCAGCTGTTTTGTCTCTTTCCCCTGACCCTCCTCTGCATTTTGCTTTGGACAAACACAGCAAAGAAAGTTCAGCCAGCAACATTCAGCACATTAATCATAGCTATATTATTCATATACAACATTATTATTAAGTTATATTTAACTGCTCAACCACCAGTTCAGGTTGGCTTTTCAGAGCTGGAGCTGATCTACTCAGAATATCCTTCCAGGGGCTCCCAAGGAAGGAAGAACCCTCTGTTTTCCTCAGCAGCTTCTCTCCCTAATTGCTTAAACACTCACAGAAACATTTGCTCTGCTTTTGCATCTCCAAAGCATCCCATAAACTGGTGCTTAGCGAGAGATTTTATCACCACCTAACACATTGCAGCTGCCTGAACAGAACCTCAGGCTGCAGGAGAAATCCTGGCCAGGATTTTAGGTGAGTGAAGACGAGAACTCAGTGGAGTGCTGAGATCTATGTTTAGATGAGATGTGTACAGACGAAGTCCATAACCAGTGCAGGTCTGGTGAACATATCCCACCTGTGAAATTAGCTCTGTGCTCCCAGGGGGAGGTTTTACCTTCTAGGCTGCGTTTGAGCTAACATTTTCCTGCTTTGTGTTTCCCTCTCTGCCAGGCTAAGCTGTGAGGACTGGGCTAAAGGGGCTGTCAGCAAGGACTGGCACTGGTCTTAGTGGAGATTGAACTATCTTTCTCTCTACCTTGATTTGCTTGACTTTTAATGCAAGAATATTTTCAGAGGATGATAGAATCCCAACCTGGGTTGGGTTGGAAGGACCTTAAAGCTCATCTTGTCCACCCCCTATGGACAGAGGCATCTTCCACCAGACCAGGTTGCTCCAAGCCCCATCCAACCTGGCCTGGAACACTCCCAGGGCTGGGGCAGCCACAGCTTCTCTGGGCAACAGAGCTATTTTTAGAGCATGTTCGAGTAATTACTGATTTCTGCAGCATGATCTCACTTGCTGTTTCACTGATTAGCATCAGGTTAGTTCTCTGGTTCACAAAAACCTGTCCAGCCTGTGCAGTGTCAATACTTTGGCCCAGCACTGGTAGCTCCTGTCGTTTCAGGAGTTGATCAACAACCCAAGGGCTATTTTCTTTCTCTCTCTTCTCTATAGCCACTTTCACCCCCTTTCTCTGCCAGCTCTGATCTCCCCAGATGAAGAACTGCAGGATGAACTTGCTGTTCCCAAGACTGTTGGATTCCCTGTTCAATTCTCTGAACATGATCCATCTCTACTCAATTCCCACCATAAGTTAACCTTAAGGACTTGCTGCACTTGCATTAACAAACTTCCTGAGTTGGTGCATGTCAAGTTTCCTGAGTAACACATGGATTTGGCACAGGAGGTGTAATCCTAGCACAGCATGTGATTAACTGCTGTTATCACTGCTCTGAAAACAGGGACTTTGGTGAGTAATTATGGAGCTAATAGAGACACTGGGTGGCTCAGCAGGAGGAGATAAAGCTCTACACTGGCACTTGGAAAGCACAAGCCTTGCTAAAAGCAGCACATGGAGCATGTGGAGGCAGGTGGGTCTGCCCAGACCCCCTGAGCCCCATCTGCCCTTCTCAAGCCTGTTCACCCCACTAAGACTCAGCTGCTGGTGGTGGTTAGAGCTGCAGCCACCAACAGCTCCTAACACCAGCACAGAGTCTAATCCTCAGCACAAAGCTCATCCACAGGCTCCATGTGCTCAGCATTTCCTGGCTGATCCCCCCCAGCCTCTGCCCTCGGCTCTGTCCATCCCCCAGAGTCATTCCAGCCTTTCCTATCCTGCTTGGAGCTGTTACCCAAACCCTTCTGCTCCAGCCAATATCAGTGACTCCTGTCCAAGACCAGTCCAAGCCTCAGACCACAGGGGATCACAAACCTCTCCCTGATATTAAACTACATCCACACAACCCTCAGCCACATTCCCAAGTGTCATAGCAAGAGGGAAGGGGCTGGGAAAGGACATCCCTGGCACCTTGGGGTCATTTCCAGAGCTGCACCTGAACCTTCCACACACCTCCAGAGCTGCACCTGAACCTTCCACACATCTCCAGAGCTGCACCTGAACCTTCCACACACCTCTGGCGATTCTATGCTCTATAGAATAGATTCTATAGTCTATGATTATATGACTTAATCCCCTAAAAATGGTGCTAGGTGAAAACACAAGGGAAAGGGAACAGTAGAATAAGATGTAGGAAAAGAGAAACACGTGGAAAAAGAGTCTCTTGGTTAGGGACAAGAATCAAATCACATCAATAGTTGCCATGTCACTGTGACCCTTTCTCCAGGGATGAATGTTCAGTGACCTCAGTGTCACTCAAAAACACATCTCTACTGTCTCTGTCACTGATTCAATGTTCAAAGGCTTCAAACCTTGTTTTCCTTTTGTGCTTACATCCTAGGAGAGGAAGGACAGATTGAGCTGCTCCTCACCCTTCCCATCACATAGGATTTATCAAAACCAACTCCTTTTGCCTCACAACTCTTGGAAGGTTCTCTGCCCTGTCACAACGAGCACAAAAAGACCAGAGTTGTAAACAGTGATGAGATTCACACCAAGATGCAAAAATCAAGCTGAAATGACCTCCTTGGGGAAGGGTTTGTTGGCAGAAATGAGGTGAGTGCAGCTCTGCTTGGGTTTTGCTTGGGGTTTTTGGGTGGGTTGAAGGCCTGAGGTTATTTTTCATGGGATTTGTGTTAGTGGTTTGGCCAGGGTCATTTATTTCCTGGGTTTTTTGTTCTGTGTCAGCCTCTGAGAGCCACTTTGTGTGTTTGGGAGGGGAGGGGAAAGCTGAATGATTGCATGTCCTGCACTGCAAGGAAACTCTCCCTGCACAAACTTCAACCTGCATCTCCTGGACTCCCAACAGCATCACACAGATCCTGCTCCACCCAGAGCTTTCAGAGGTAAAACATCTGCCAAACATCTCAAGATCAGCTCCTGCTGTTCCCTGCAACACCCACAGCTAAAAATATTTCAGCAGCAAATTCTGCTTTTTTTTTTCTGTAACTCTGAAAGGAAAAATATTCCATTTCCTCTTGTGCTTCTGTGAAAATAAAAACTTCTGAAGAGACAAAGAGACATGTCCCAGAGTGTCACTGTTTGCTCTGCTTGAAGTTCTGGCAGAAAACTTTCCAGGTCTCTAATTTTGCCTCCTGGGAGGAGCTGGTGCAGGGTGAGATTTCACCCATGGAGCTCCAGTTCTTCCTCATTCTACTGGTGGCAACAGCTCTGGTCACCAGGAAAAGGTCCTGGGGCTCAGGGTATGATGGACTTCCACAGCTCAGTGTCATGAATCCATGGAATAGAATCCCAGAATCATTTAGGTTGGAGCAGCTCTCCAAGACCATAAAATCCAACCTGTGACCCATCACCACCTTCTCACCTAGAGCACTAAGTGCCACGTCCTGTTATTCCTTGGACACCTCCAGGGCTGGTGACTCCACCACCTCCCTGGGCAGCACATTCCAGTGTTAACAAACCCTTTCCATGGAGAAATTCCTCCTGATGGCCAACCTGAGCCTCTCCTGGCACAGCTTGAGGTGTTTCCTCTCATCCTGTCCCTGTTCTCTGAGAGCAGAGCCTGGTCCCACCTGGCTGCACCTCCTGGCAGGAGTTGGAGAGAGTGAGAAGGTTCACTCTGAGGCTCTTTTTCTCCAGGCTGAGCCCTCACAGCTCCTCACATGACTCTCCAGCCCCTTCCCCAGCTCCATTCCCTTCTCTGGACCCCTCCAGCCCCCCAGTGTCTCTCAGGGAGGGCCCAGAACTGGACACAGAACTGGAGATTCCTCCCCAGTACCAGCACAGAGGGACAGTCCCTGCCCTGGGCCAGTGGCCACTTACTGCTGACACAGGCCAAGATGTCATTTGCCTTGTTGTCCTCCTGGGCAAGGCTTGACCTGAGCACCTCCTTTCTACTACTGCCATCCTACTAATAGAGGACAAAAAGGTTTATTCAATCAAGGGATCTTCCTTCTGCCTTGCTCTCCCCAGGAGCACAAGCTGTTCCACACCTCACCCTGCCAGTTGGGCCTCAGCCACACTCTGTGCACAGGATCTGCACCAGCACTACATGTTTCTTTGCCCTTCACTGGCCAATTCCTCACTCAGCTCCCACAGAGCCATGGGAAGTGCATCCCTCGACTGGCAGCACACTCTGGACCATTTAAAGCCCTTCCCTTTGATGTGTGGTGCTGAGACACCTCCTGAGCTTGTGGAATGCCACGTTGCTCCCCAGTCACACAACACTGATACAAAACATCCTATTTTTACATTTCTTTCAAACAGCTGCTGCAGAGGCAACTCTTTATCAAAGCAACCCAAGGAGCTGAAATCATTTTCTCATCTGTCTTTTGAAGAGCTGATTTTTTTTTGATGTTTTCTCCCCCTCAAACAGGCAGTTCCTGCAGACTGCAAAATAGTCTGTTGTTTCTGTCAAGTTTGGGACAAACCTCTTGATTAACACCCCCAAGCAATTCTCCCTCCTCTCTATTTTCCCCCCTCTTTTATAGCCTTTGCTGCAGGAAAGGCACATTATCAGTGCCAGGGATGGCACACGATGGAATCTGATTGATAGGCTGTAATAAATGATATTATAATTCAACCAGTGGCTCTGATAAGGTAATCTGATCTCTCACAAGTGCAAGAAAGAGGAAATATCTGCACAAAATGATTGTAGCTCTTGGCTATATATTGCTGTTCTCTTCCACACACCCAGCACAGAGACTAGGGCAGGGAACTGAGGGCAGAGCTCTGACACCTGAAGGATACACACATCAATCATCTGTTTGGAGGGAGCTGAGGGGATTTTTAATAGACCCATCACCATTAAAGGGAGAGTGGAGGCTCCTAAAGCTTGGCAAGGGATGGTGATGCTCTCCAGCATCAGGATGGCAATGCTGCCTCTGAGGGATTGCCAGGGCACAGGGGATGGAGCTGTGCCAGGGTCACCCACTTTGGGGTTCCAAAAGACTCCCCAGGCAGCAGGATGACTGTCAGATACTCCTCTTCCAGCAGGCTGAGGGGAAGAATCAATGCTTTCACCCAAACCTTTCTCCTGCTTCTCAGAAATATTCAAAGCAGGCACAACTTTGCGGGAGGGAAGGAGTTTCTTAATGGAAATTGGAGGTAATTAGTAGAGCCAGAGCTTTCCCACCCTGCAGCCAGCACAGAGATAACTCCAGAGCCTCCACTTTGGACTGCAGGGAATGCAAGGTCAGCTCAGCTCTTCACCAAGTCATGTCTTATCGTTCTGCAGTTCCTCTTCAGGTGAAATAAGCCCAAAGGTTTCTCCCTATCATATCCTGCTGGAAGGTGTGAAAACAAACCTTCCCCTTCTCCACAGTGACTGAAGGCAGAACTGGCTCATAACACTGTGTTAGCTCAGAATATATCAGCAAATATTCAAACAAAAACTACACATGATTTGAGGAAGGGAAGAACAAACACTCAGCAGAAGATCTAGTCGTGCCCCTCTGAGGGTGGAACAGCACTAGGGACTAACCCCAAAGCCTTGTTCAAGTCCTTTGCTCACCCAGAAATTTCCTTAGTCAAATCCTCTCTCTTTACTTTGCCTAAGGTGATCCCATTTGAGCTATTCCTGAGGTTCAGGGCCTGAGAGCTGGGAGCAGGAGGTGCCCTAGAGCAGCCCAAAGCTCAGGGCTTTTCTGTGTTTTGAGAATATTTTACCAACTTAGGCCTCTCCAACTGCCTCAGTAACTATTCCTCCCCACCCTGAGGTGCTGAGAGGCTCAGCCAAAGCTTCTAGAGCAGCACAAACCTCAGAGCTGCAGATTGCAGAGTTTCCTCCACTGTTAAGCAATGAATTCCTTGAGCGTATGATCATGGCCAGAACAGTTCACCTGCAAATCCCTTCCCTGCTTTGGGGAGAGTTTTATTTACTCCACAGACACATTTGGATCTGTTTATTATAACTTCTAAAACCACCAGCCCCAGCAGGACATGGGAGTGTCTCCTGCCAAGTCAGGACCACTCGTCCATCCCCTGGTCCCTAATTGGGAAGCTCAGCTCTCCTGATTAACCTCAGTATGGGCCTCAGGAGGGATTTCAGGCACATCTTCTCTTAAGAGACTGGGAGAGCACATCATGTTCTTATTCCCAATTCACTTGCTGAAACTGTTTGAGTCGCTGGTAATAAAGAAATCTCTTTGCATTTCTCCTCCGTTTTAAGTACCTGCTTTGATTTCTAGCAGGTTCCTCCAGCAATCCAGTTTCCCATCCTGCTTCCACTCCCACTCCTGCTCTACTGGGCTGTAGGGACTTTGCCATGCTGGGAAATCTCAGAAATGCTTTTTCTGTGCATGGAAAGCAGCTGGGTGTGCATGGGAAGAGCTGGGCTGGAAGGGTGGCATGGAGAAGCTGAGGGTTAGAAGAGCATTGAAGGTCACCATGGTGGTGGTGCCACCACCCAGCAGAGCTGAGCTCACACTGCTCGTGGTGACACACTGGTTGACCACAACATTGGAAACCTCTCACACCAAACCTGTTCACAGTCGAGGGAACATAACCAGCCTAAGGGACATTTTTGTAAAAAATCTATCCCAACAGTGAAACTCCTGTTGGTTTTTCCTTGTGTCTTTCTGACCCACTCACCACTTGCCTATCTGCTACACCTAGAGTCATGGACTGCCAAGGATGGAGCCATCCAGGCGTGAACATCTGGGATAGGGTGACAGAACTGGCACACTCAGGTTGTCCTTCTCCAGTTCAGACTCCCAGAGCCTCCAGTGGGACAGGGACAAGCCATGGAGCAGCTGAAGAACCTCTCTGATCCTGACTGACATTTCTCCAGCCTCAAACCTGCTCCTCTCCAGAGAAAGGCAAGGTAAAAACTTCTGTTCCAGATGCAACATCTTAAGGAGCAAATAGCTGGAGCTGTGTGGAACAGGATGGCAGTTCAAAGACATCTGGTTTTTGAATATAAAAAGGATCTTTATTCCTGCTTTAAAGTGCCCATAAAACCTTAAGGATCCATGAGAGGCTCCAATAAATGCACCAGACCTTTCGGTGGTGTGTGCAGGGGGTTTTTTGCGAGTGTATTTTTAATTATTAAAGTCATGAAAGTAACATATTTATCACTCCAGCAGCATCCTCTCACCCCAAGGATGACTTGGGGGATGCAAAGAGTCAGTTTAGGTGCAACCTAATTCGGTGAAGGTATAAGGCCTTTCAGCAAAAAGAGAGAAATTGCAGCAGTGAATCAACTCACTATTTTGGGCCATTTAAAAGGAATCCTAAGGGCTGAGTCAGGGCAGGAATGGACCCACACTAGCAACAACAGCAAAAAAACAACCCCATGAGACACTTCCAGAGAGCAAGAGCAGCCTTAGAGAACAGGGATGGGAGTTCTGTCACCACTCTGTGTCCCTGAAAATGGTCTGTGCAGGGATAAAACTCCACAGAGAACAGCCAGTGCTAATGGAACTGCTCGACAGGCTCTGTAGCTCCCAGAGCAGAGGGAAACCACAACCTGCTTTCTGTCCCTTCCCCCTGGTCTCACTGCAGTGGTCACAGTTTCCTCCCAGTGACACCTAACCAAGCCAAACCAGTGCCCTGGGGAGGCTGGGGTGGCCCTGCAGAGCTGGACAGCACTGGGATCTCATCCCACAGCTCCTCAGACTCAGGGGCAGAGAGTGTGGTTGGGGAAGCTGAAAAAAAAAGGCAAATAGAGTAATTTAAGAATGAGGAGAAAGTGTTCAAAGAAAGATACAATGATGGTGAAGGAGCTTGAGGGGAAGTCAGATGAGGAGTGGCTGAGGCACTTGGTGTGTTGAGCTGGAGGAGACTGAGGGGAGACTCATCAGGGCCTGCAGTTTCCTCCTGAGGGGTAGAACCAACTCCTGCTCTCTGGGACCAGGGACAGGACCCAGGGAATGGATGGAGCTGTGTCAGGGGAGGGTTAGGTTGGATATCAGGACAAGGTTCCGCCCCCAGAGGTGTTTGGGCACTGAACAGGGTCAGGTTGGATGTCAGGACAAGGTTCTTCCCCCAGAGGTGTTTGGGCACTGAACAGCTCCCAGGGCAGTGGGCACAGCCCCAAACTGACAGAGCTCCAGGAGTGTTTGGCCAACATTCTCAGGCACTGGTGGATTGTTGGGGTGTCCTGGGCAGGAGTTGGACTCATGATTCCAGCTCAGGACATTCTGTGACTCTATGATTCAATAAACTCAGCCCAAACAACACCCAGCACTGGTGTCAGCTGTGGCACAAGGCTGAACCCAACCCAGGAATCTTGATCCTTGCTGTGAGGATCCTTCCACATCCTCCAGCAGGTGAGTCCCTAAGCCTTGTGGTTCCTGTGACTCTCAAATAAAGTTACCACTAGTTTCCATCTACAGGAGGTACAGAGAGTGTAATTTAATTGAGCACTAAAAGGTGTTCACATCTGCTGGGAATTAAGTTCAGCTCAGTTCCAATAAGCTGCTAAATCTGCCCAAGGAAACACAGGGTAAAGGAGCTGGAAATTCAGAACTGATTCCCCAGTTCAAGACCTTAAATGGAATATCAGTTTTCCTCTTTTTTTTTTTTTTTTTAAGAGGGAGGAAAAAACCCAACAACATTTCCCAGACTGAAGAAACACACAAAAACCAAAAAAACCCCAAATGCCCCAGATTTCCCAACTAGGAAGGAATAAAACATTTAAACACCATTTCCCTGAAATGCAAATTGTTCCTGAACAAATGAAATAAGGGAGAGGGTGTGGATTCAGGCTCCAGAACACTGGACATAGCAAAGCACTTCCCTGCTCTAAAGCAAAATGCCTTTTGAAAAGGCTTCGTTGAACTCATTTCTGGCTAATGTAAGTTACAGCTTAGTAATGGAATATAAATATTTCACATGCCACTGCAACCACTTTGTGCTGGAGCCCAGAAAACCTGGGAATGGGTTGGATTGTTGGGCAGGAATCGAGTGCCATTGATCCATTCCCAGGGAGCAGTGGCTGTGCTGTTCCTGTGCTTGGACACTCACTGCTCTGGGGCTATGGGGGATTGGGAATGGATTTGTGGTGGCACAGGAACTTGTCCCTTGGAACTATATGATGTCTCAGGTCCCTCCCAACATGACCCATCTGTATCAGGCCTGTTAAAAGAGAGAGTTGTTGCCTCTGCAGCTTCATAAATCACCTATTTCCCAACTAACTGTTCAGTTCTCTTTGCTGTGAGCTCAGCTAGTCACTGAGATGGTATCAACTGCTCTTCAAGGTCTCTCCAAGGCTGGGAGGGCTCACACAGAGCACAGCACACACCCATGGAGCAGCCACAGATTCCTTGTCCTGCTGTTGAGTCAGAGCCAAATGACAAATCAGTTCCAAAGGCAGGACAAAAGTCACCAGAGTCCTTCAGTGCTCACCCTCTCCTGTTTCCTAGAACACACTTCCACCCAAGCCTTGTGGAATGCAATTGCTTAAACAAGGACAGCTATTTTTGCATGTCAATTTGCCTTGGCACGTGTCTAAGCAAAGCAACAGGAACAAAAGACACCTGTCTTCAGCTGATCACAATGCATCAAATTTCAAGTTTATGTTCTTTAAACACAGCAATTCCTGTCTCTGATGCCTCCAAAAAACATGGTTTGACAGGGGAAATCACAGAGCCTGAGAGCAGCAGTGGAGGTGGGAACCAGGTGCAGCCAAGGGAGGGGAACAAACAGAGCTGCTGAGTGTGAAGGCTTTGACTTGGCTGAGTGGGATGGGATTTGTCATCCTCCAAAGCATTGTTTTTTGGATGGGAACAACAGAATGTTCAAGGGTGGCTTTGATTTCTACTAGGACAAAGATGAGATTCACCACTGACTCCCATTGTGCACCAGAAGTTGCCACTAAACTCATGGCTAGAAGAATTTCCCCTGGAATTCCTGTCCCTTTTCTACCTGTTCATTATCCAGCAAGAAGCACTACAGTCACTCCCAAGAGAAAACTGCTCCCAGAGGCCTGGGAAAAGAGTGAGGAACTACTGGGACCAACTCAGCAGGGACATGAGGGCCTTGTCCTCGTGTGGAGCCCCTGAATCACTGCCCAGTGTAGATGTGCTGATGGGGCACAGGCTCCAATCCAGATGTGCTGATGGGGCACAACCTCAGCCCAGATGTGCTGATGGGGCACAGGCCCCAGCTCAGTGCAGTAATTGCTGAGCAGTGTTACACTCCCTGTCAGATGAGATGATCCTGCAGCTCACTCTGGCCCTAAAATTCTCAGGCTCCCACAGATTCTGTGGCATCATTTCCCAAGATATCTGTGCTAAAATTAGGGGGAAAGGTGTTCTGATGGGAATTCACCCTCCAGGCAGCCTCATTTCAGCAACTGCAGCTACTTACTATGAAAACATTTTGGTCTGGAAATCTTATGAGATTCTTAATGTCTCATACATTTTGTTGCTGCTTGGGCAAGAAATACTGACTTGTCCTTTTCATTTCATCAGCTCATGCTGGAAATGATGGAGAACAGTGAGATCTGTGGCAGGAAAACATTTCAAAAGTGCTTCAATTTGGAAAGCATTGAGGCTCTCATCATGCCCCTGCTAGAGATTTAGGTCTGCTCATATTCCAGCTGAAACACCTTTCCTAAGCTCCACTCCTGCATTCCACACTTCCCTCCAGTTGTGTCCCCTAATAGCAACAGGAGAAATAGATAAACCCAAGGCAGCCACGAAATAGAAGTCACCTCAGTAACAAACACCTTCCCTGGCAACAGCCTCATTTCCTCCCCTCATTTATTATCAGCTTTTGGGGTTTAATTGCAGCAGCTCATTTAGAAGGGAAAATAAAAGGTGAAAAGCTGCTGCCCACAGGGTTTACATGGGCAAAGGAGTGAGCAGGAGCCTTCAGACATCATCATCAAGGGCACTGAGGACTCCTCCCAGCACACGTGGGGTCACCCCAGGCTCTGCAGCTCCAGCAGCCTCCACACAACTCCAGAACATAATAATTCCAGCAACAAACCACACGAATAACCCCAATAAACAGCTGGGGGGATGCAAAGCTGCAGCTGGAGAGGACTTGCTGCAGGACATGCCTCAAGTTGTGCCAGGGGAGGTTGAGATTAGGTATGAGGGAAAATTTCTTTCAGAGAAAGGGTTGTAAAGCATTCAAATGGGCTGCCCAAAGGCACTGGTGGAGTCACCAGCCCTGGAAGGGTTCAAAACGTGTGTGGATGTGGCACTTGAGGACATGGGTTAGTGGTGATGCTCCTGGTGACCTTAAAGGTCTTTCCAGTCTTACTGATTCCCTGATTCTATGCACAAGTCCCTTGGGTTTGCCAAAGCATTTCCCTTGAGCTCTCCTCAGGGAGAGCAACTTTCTCCTTATGTGCCAGGAGGGAGAAGAGCTCAGGGACACAGTGACACCCTCATGTCCTCCCTGACCCATCTCTCCATCCAGGCACACTAAGGAGCTCAGCTTGTTCCCAGGATGCCAGTTTGGAACTGATCTGTCTCTCAAGGCAATTCTGATCTCTGCCTGTAAACTGAACAAGTTTGGTAAGATGAAATCAAAGCAGAATTATCCTGGAGCATTGGGAAGAAATTTCCATGCCTAACACACCTCTTTCATTCCGTGTCTGCCTCATTAAGGAGCTTCAATGAAATCCTTTGGAAACCACAGAGCACAAAGACAATGGAGTGATTGCAGTTTGTGAGGGATGCAATTAGCATATGAACATCAAAATGTTTCTCCAGGAGCTCAGTGCTTCTAGGTCTGTTTAGACTCCTAGGCTTAGGGTTTGTTCCATTCTCTTCCAGTTCCTAACCCTCAACTAAAGTCCAAGCTTCAAATAACCAAGGGCAGGTTGGATGGGGCTTGGAGCAACCTGTGCTGGTGGGAGGTGTCCCTGCCCATGGGATGGGATGAGCTTTAAGGTCCTTCCAACCCAAACTATTCTCTGAGAACTCTAGGATGACTTCCATAGGCTTCAGGGGAGTATCTTGCATAGACCATGTCCCACTCTAACCATCAAAGCAACACTCTCACAAACCTTTTGGGCACTTCAAGTCCTATTTATGTCTAACAGAGCAGCTCCAAAAGAACACAGCCAATTCCAGACTCCCACTGTGCCCTGAAGGCACACAACAGTTCACTCTCCATCCCAAGCAGCTTGCAAACAAACCAGACAAAAAGGTTGGGATTGCTCCAGTTTGCTGACAAGACACGTGACTTGCCCAGAATTACAGAGCCTTGTGCCCTGCCACAATAAAACTCTCTCTATCACAGCATTTCGTGTACAAAAGAAAGATTTGATAACACACCAACCGCTGCATCTCTTGCTGAATTTTGGCTCCTGGAGTATTGCTCTGTATCTGCTGTTCTGCCTCACACTGTGCAACCTCTGTGTGTTCAGGAGCACTTTCTGCCCCTGCACGAGGAGTACTGTGGAGATTGAGGTATTGCTCCTTCCACCCACCACAGGATCGAGACAGAACACCCCCCAAATTGCCCCAAAACTGCAGGGTGTGGTGTTTACTCGACTGGAAATTGTCATTTGCAGGAGAGAGGTCTCAATTCTTACACAGCTAATCACAGGCACTGCAAAGGCCAATGGGGATTGTACAAACAAAAGGCAAAAAGACAGAAATTGCAGCTATTCAGTGAAGAAGCTGCAAAGCAAAACCTGTGCCCTGGGCAGGTGACCTCTCTCAGGCTGTTGTGTTTTCAGATAGCTTTGAGTGTTTGTGCTAACAGCTGAAATAGTTTCTAGATTCAGAGTCCACTTTGCACTGAAAAATTACAATAATTTCTGTGTGCATTAATGGAAAGGTGAAAAATCAATCCAAGCAGCTTGGGGATGAATCTTTAATGCAACATACAATAATGTGCTGTCACTGGGTGAGGATGAGCCATAAATAACACGGGATAAGTGAGGGAAACCCTTTCCCTGCCTGTTTGCACTGTAGGCCATTGGTGCCATTCTGAGATTCCTTGCTCCCAATCTGTGTGTCCTGAGGCTTCCAAAATGACTTTAAATTCCTGCCAATTCCTGTTCCTACTAGAGCTAAAGTGAGATGGAGTTGCTGAGTTGGAAAAGAAGAGAACTAGCACTGCAGCCTCTCTTGGTTCCCCTCGCTGTCTACCTTGGCCATGCCATTGAGCTGCATTATTTAAACACATCTCAAGTGCACCTAAACATCAACAACTTCTCCATAAACAGCATCAGTGCTGGGAAAGTGCTGACAGCATTGGCCTCTGTGCCAAGTGGCACTGCCCTGACTTAGCCTGAGGAGCCACACCAGGGAAATAGGATTGGGAGTGTTTTCCCCATGAATTTCTAGCTGGAGATCAATTCTATGGCTACAGGGGTGGAAGATTCCATTGGTTTAGATGTGACTCTGCACAAGTGATAAGTGACATCCATAGGGATCAGAAACTGAAGTAGACTCAGGAGAGATTTGGCATCCTAGAGCCACATCATCAGCCAGAATTACCATCCTGCCTCTTGACCATCACCAGCACGAGGAGCCCAACATTGTCCATGCAATTCCCACGATCCAAAGTGGGAACAAACCTGGAACAAACACTGCCAGGGTTGGGGCATCCACAGCCTCCCTGGGCAACTTGTGCCAGTGTCTCACCACAATAATCCTCCTCCTGTTCAGCCTGGAGAAGAGAAGGTTGTGTGGAGACCTAGAGCAACTTTTCCATATCTGAAGGGGCTACAAGGAGCTGGAGAGGGACTCTGTGTTAGGAACTGCAGTGACAGGACGAGGGGGAATGGGTTCAAACTGAAGGAGGGAAAGTCTAGGTTGGATGTGAGAAAAAAGGTTTTGACTCGAAGGGTGGTGAGACACTGTCCCAGGTTGCCCAGGGAGGCTGGGGCTGGCCCCACCCCGGTGGGGGTTATCAGGTTGGATGAAGCCTTGAGCAACCTGCTCTGGTGGGAGGTGTCCCTGCCCAGGGCAGGGAGATGGGACTAGATGATCTATAAGGTCCATTCCAACCCTTAAATTCTATGAACTTGCCCTAGAAACTTCCTCAGAGCATCCAAACTATCCTCCCTGCCTACAGCACCATGCTGGGAGCCCTGGCTGGAGTAAAATGATGGTGTTGCAGGTTCAGTGAAGCTGCTTTGGTTGCTGGTCCTGAGCTGCCTCTGGCAAACAGCCAGCACTGTTTGCTGCTTGGGCAGAGGATATGGAATTACCCTAAATTATATTGAAAAATTAGATTTATTCACTGCTGTGATAATTGATCTCCCAATCTGTCTCAGAGAGTTAGCAGCTGGGAAGAAAATAAAATGCAATTTAGATTTGTATTTTATTTAACCCCTCCCCACACTCTAATTCAGACATTGGAGACAAATAAGGGGAAGAGGAGAGAGCAAGTTGCTCGTTTGCCAGTCCTAATAGTCACTGCTGGCGATAAGAAACCAAAGCAAGAGGTGATTGAACAGGGTTTGGAGACATTCCCAGCACACAGAGGATTCTTCCCCTTGCACATAATTCTGTGTAGCTGAACCTCAGCTCTGCAAAGGATCATGGCCAAGGATGTGTGTGGAGCAGGAGCTTCAGGGACTCACACTCTCTTGGAGCTGCTGCTATTGCTGTTGACAAATCAACATTCCACGGGTGACTCCAGGAATTCTAGAAAAGCCTAACTGGGCTCATCCCATTTCTGCTCAGCTCAGGTCCCCAGGGAGAAGAGATTCAGCCCCAGAAGCTGCAGCTCTTCTTATTAAGCCTCTCTGTCAGCTCGTGCTCAGGTTACATCACACGTTACAGATGGAGACAGGAGTGGATTTTTACACTGAGATTAGCTTCAAGGAAATGTATTTTTATCTGCTGGGAGTAGAAGGGAAGGACTCCATAATTCACAATAACCCAATAACTTACAGAGTGATCAGCCAAACTGCGTTCTCAGGGCGCTGAGAAATCTCCTGCTGTCAGCACTAATAAAGGAAGAATGATAATCCTTCCTCCCTGGCTAAAGTGAACCAGCAGGAGCAAAGGGATGGACACGTCAGGAGAAGTCCCAGCTAATGGGGTGAGGCTGATGGGAAGGCCCTGGCTGGAGCCAGCACAGTCTGGCAGCACCGTTTGAAAGCAACTGATCCACACAATAAGTTTAGCACTTGTCAAGCCCTAAACATGCAATATGAAGCATCTCTTCCTGTATTTCACAGCATCACACAACCACTGAGGCTGGAAAAGAGCTCCAAGATCACCAAGTCCAACCTGTGACCATCAGCACCTTGTCAGCTAGAGCAGAGCACTGAGTGCCACGTCCAGTTGTGTCTTGGACACCTCCAGGGATTGACTCCACCACCTCCCTGGGCAGCACATTCCAATTCCCTCTGTCCCTCATGGGGATGAGTAGCAGTGAGGTTTGGGGGAATCTGGCACTCAAAGGAAGGTTTGGAAAGACTCAATTCTCCCTCAACACATCAGTAGAGGACCCAGAAGGTTTGACCCTGACATTTAGGTCAGCAAGTCAGGCTGAAACACTTCACCACTAACTCCAGAAGGTTTGGAAAGACTCAATTCTCCCCTCAACACATCAGTAGAGGCCCCAGAAGGTTTGACCCTGACATTCAGGTCAGCAAGACAGGCTGAAACACTTCACCACTAACTCCTGACTAGCAGAGGAGTATAACTCACCCTGGTGGTATCAGAGGCTTTGATGCATCATGAAACACATTATTAGCTGGAATGGCCTTTTAATTCTAATCAGAAGAGTAAATAATATCACAAAAATCAGAACTAGTGCAGAGAACTCCAACTGAGCAGCTGTGCCACAAAAGGAAACCTCTGTGACAACTCAGGTAGGGTTAATCAGTCTCTGCATTGAAAATCCTTTCCTTTCACACTTGGCTGAGGCATTTGCACAGAGTATCAGTGGGTACAGCAAGGAGAGCTGCTCACACAGCTTATAAGATACATTATTTATAGACATGATCTATATAATACCATCCAATAAACTAAGAAACATCCAGACAGGCCAAGTGTCTTATTGTGTTCTCCACTAATCTCCATGCCCAGAAGCTGAACTGCCACCTCATTGCATGATCATCCCTTCCTGCCCACAGTTCTCTTCCTGCACTTGAGTAGGTTAAGAACATTTGTATTATTATTCCCACTATTCCTGATTTGCATACTAATAGTTATCTAGGAACTCAGATCTCAATTAAACCCACACAGCCAAGAGAGGCACAATCCATTCCCAGGTTGTAAATGTGGCAATGCTCTCAGCCTCACAATGAAGGGCAACTCATCACATGGCATGGATTTTAGTGTTATTAATTTGGTGTCATTGAAAGGCTTCATAGTGGTTGGGTGAGTTAATGCACATTACTGGTGCATTGACTGCTCTTTATTGTTATGGATTTTATATTTCAATCACACAGAGTTGCCCAGGGCCTTGCAATAAGACCTTTTTCCTTTATAAAAATCAAGGAAAATTAAATAATGTTGGGCCATCAACACCTCTCCAAGAGGTTTTTCTCCTCCATTGCTTTGGCTGGAATGAGCCCTGCAGAACTGCTAGGGGAAATTGAATTCATCAAGTCAGCCCTGAGCAAGAGCAGCAGTGAATGGGCTAAACAGGAATTAATTACTGCCTGGACAAACTCACATCCCTTAGCATCACATCATCACCTTTTATGGTCTAGTTGACAAGGTGGTGATGGGGCAAAGGTTGGACTTGATCTTGGAGGTCTTTCCCAACCTAAATGATTCCATGATCATCATCTCACACCATATGTTCTTATCCTAAAGTTCCCAGTTCTGCTCTGCACACCTCTGAAGCACTTTCAAGAGGCTGATAACACAGAGCCCAAGCCAAGCACACTGTGGCTAAGGCACAGCCACTCTCCAGCAGCAGAGAACTCCGAGGGTTCTGCCTGGAGTTTGGTACTTCCCATGCTGTGAGCAAAGCCAATGATCCAAGCATTGCTGTGCCCACCAGACCCTTGTGATCATTAGCTCTGCAAGGACTCCACATTATCAAGCAGAATTCAAAGAAGGTGCCTTAATCATTAGTTATTACTATGGTAACACCACCAGGCAGTCAAAGGGAATTATGCAAGGTCCTACCCATGGGTGAGGGAGAGACATCTCCTGTCCCTGAGCACCTTAGAGATCAACAGGTGAGTCAGGAAGGGAGAACAGAGAGAAAAATCTAGCCCAGGGTTTTCCCCACTAATTAGCACTGGATAATGAATATTGCAGAAGCAGCTAGAGGCCCAAACTGTTCAGTGATGCTCTGGGGCTGGTGCAGCACATTGCACAGGGCAGGAGGCAGTCTGGGCACACAGTTCTGATGGCAAAGAAGCCACACAGGGAGGAGGTTGAAAGGCATCAGTGACAGGACACAGCGAATGGCTTCCCACTGCCAGAGAGGAGGTTGAGATGGGATATTGGGAAGGAATCCTTCCCTGTGAGGGTAGTGAGGCACTGGCACAGGTTGCTCAGAGAATTTGTGGCTGCTCCATCCCTGGAAGTGTTCCAGGCCAGGTTGGATGGGGCTTGGAACAACCTGGGCTGGTGGAAAGTGTCCCTGCCCATGGCAGGGGTGGAATGACATGAGCTTTAAGGTCTCCTCCCAAACCATTCTGGGATTCTATATGATCACATCTTGCAATAAACACAAAACATTTCTCCCTCCTGAACTGAAAGAGAATTTCCCCCAAACCTCACATGTGACACCACTGATTTCCCCAGATGGACCTTCCCTTGGCAGGACTCTCTCCCTGGGCTGCACATCTGTGTCAGCACAGAATTGGATCTATCATTGTTATGTCTTGCCTGTGTTTTACCCCACAGCTCCAAGCAGCACTTGTTGCATTCCAGGATGGGGGAATAAAAACCCTTTCCTACCACTGCAAGAACATCATCAGATAATTACACAGCAGTAAAGCAGAACATATAGCAAAGGGCTGTTTCTCATCATCATTCCTTGAAGCATCTTGTCCATACTATTAGGAACTGATGAATTTGTGCCAGGCTTAATTCATATGGATTGGAATTCCAGGACATAAATTGTGTACTCAGCACAGAGGAACAGCAACAGAAGTGCTAAATGTCCAAAGCCATTATGTTAACAGGTTTTTCCTTCCCAGTCTCCTACTCCTCTTTTTTCATCTGCTGGGGACAAGGTGGGGGAAAAGGAGGATGGAAACACCCCCCAAAAGCAGAGGAGACTGTGGGCTGTGAATGGAGAGAGCCTGGGCACAGCCAATTCCCAAAGCTGGGAGATGGGAACATCCCAAAGAGCTGCCAAGTGCAGATATACATAGATATTTATTAGACAGCTATGCCCTAAAACATTTGAGGTTACCTCTTGGAACATATTCATAGGCTCTGTCATAGGCAGAGTAGTTTAATGGGGCAAGAAATACCTATCTAAAATGCTGTATACATTCTGCTTTACTGGTGACAGAGAGATTATGGTCCATCAAGTAGGGAAATTAATTTAGTGGATGTGAAGGAGGATGGAGGCAAAGGAGAATTCTCCTTGGGAAACTCAGTATCAAGCACCAAGATCCTCTTTCTTATCTACTACTGTTGTACAACTTCCAAGAGCAGCCAAAACATCACAAAGTATTCAGAAGGTTCTAGGACAGATGGGACAGAATCTCTTCTCCCTCAAGTTTGAATGGCCAAATAGTTTTTCTTCCTTCCACACCAACATGATTAGCTGCAGGGACTTCTCCAGCCCAAAAAGCTAACAAATGTTAGCTACCTGCATTTGTCCTTGTGCAACTCCAGACAGTTCCTCTCTGCACATCTCTCCAAGCTCTCAAGGCCCTTCTGGGGCATCAGCCACTCCTCCAGGCTGTGCCAGCTGCAAACTCGATGAGGAGGCATCAACCCCTTCCTCCAAGCTATGGAAACAGCACTGGGCCCAGGATTGAACCTTGACTGGTCACAACCCAACACCACTTCTGATTCTGGGCACTCTCCCACACACCTGTGGCTGGAGCTGAGGTACCAGAGAGGCTGGAAATGAGCACTTGGAGCCCAGCCAGGACATCAGTGCCCACAAATGTTGGTTCTAAGGTTTACCTGAGTGCCACGGAGGGCAATTATCCAGGCTGCACTCCACACTGGCAGAGCAGCTGGGAACAGATGTGTTGCAATCAACACTCCCCTCTAATTGCACTGCTGACTGCAACTTCTTGGGGACCTGGAGCCTTTCCTGCTGTGCTTCCAGAGCACCTGGCACAGCGACATGTTGAGCCAAGGAAAGATCCAGGCTAATATCTCATGCTAATTAAGAAGCTGAGCAAGCCAGACCTTCAGTCTGGAAACCAACACCCTCTGCTACTCCCACACAGTCCATTCACACCAGCTCAGAGCTGCTCCCTACTCTGAGCAGTGACGTGTCTAACTCCAGACACAGCTGCTCACAGCTACACCAGAACTGTGCCAGGTAAAACAGCTTTGATAGCAGGGAAAGGGAGAGAGGGAAAAAGGAAGGAGGGAAGGGAAAAGGGAGAGGGACTAGTGTCACCTCAGTGGCACTTGGAAAAGACTCCTGTAACTTGGGAAGGTCAGGAGAGGTTTTAAAGCACAAGAGAAGTTCAGAGAACATGTGTCTCTCCCAGACGGTGTAACACTTGCCCCACTGAGCCATGTTCATCTCCACTCACTCTTTCTTTCTCCCTGCCTCTGGTGCAGCTGATTTAGGGAAACCAGGATGAAACCATCAATGCTTTCAATGAATCCTGACTAAACACAAATGGTGCCTTCTGCCCTTGAAAGCTCAACACTCACTGAAGTAGTGAAGAAAGTTTCTTGCTCTGATGGCAGAAGGGACAAGGGGGGCAGGGAAACCTTTCTGGAGTTGGGAGAGGAAGGAGAGAAGAATAATATATTTTTTTCCCCTTAACTGAGGCAGCTTTGAGAGCTAAAACACTCAGACTCCAGGGAGCTGATCCTGTCAGAGGTTTGTATTTCATGGCTGATCTTTGAAAGGTGAGGGCAGAGCGTTTGCTGGGAGATAGAATGATAACTTTGTCCTTCAGGCTGAAATCACAGAGCTGAGCAGATTTCCATTCCAACAGGAGCAGAAGCTCTAGGACAGAGGGTAAGTGGGTGTAGGTGTGTGCACTGCAGGAGAAGCAGAATGCAAAGTCCACAGAGCATCACTGTGAGGATCACAGGAGATATTCTGTGCCCTTGAGAGGATTTTCTCAGGGGTTGGGTACTGTTTAACCTACTGAGCTCCAAAATGCTACAGCAGGGAAGGCTGGAACTGGTTATCATGGAAACTTCATGGAATGGTTTGGCTTGGAAGGACTTGAAATCTCATTCCATTCTACCCCGTGCCATGGGCAGGGACATCTTCCACCAGCCCAGGCTGCTCCAAGCCCCATCCAACCTGGCCTGGACCATTCTCAGGGCTGATGGAGCATTCTGAGCCCTGGTAACTACCCTACAGTTCAGGGGAAGGAGGTTCAAAATATGAAAGACAAGCTGGAGGAGGAAGAGCTGATCTACCAAAAACCTCAAATCACTCCATCCCAGCGAGAACAGCAGGGCAGAAATCAATAACCTGAGCCAGAAACTGTAATAACAACTGACATTTATACAGCAGCAGATCCCCAGGTGTCCCCAAACACTTGGCAGATATTACAAGCCAAACTGATTTACAGGCAGGGTTCTGGCTCCTTGCAGAGCATCAATCCTCACGCTGAGGTGAAGGAACTCCTGAGGATTTTGTGGTGACCTTCACCCCTGACTCCACTCCAGGGGTGAGAGTGGCTGCTCTGCCCTTCCATGTCTCACACCATTTAGCCTGGAAATTCCCTCCTCCACAGCTCACATCTGAGGGAGCTAAATGCTTGGTTTGTGGGGTTGGGCAGAAAATATCTGAATATTGTGAGGAGGAGCTCACAGGCACCTTCACAGTGCTCTGCTCACCATCTCCATCAGGAGTCCAAGTTCCACATCACTCTGCTTTGTATTAGACAGCAAACTATTCCAGGCAGCTCCTAGCCATGGATTTGCCTTTGGCACAGCTGCTCAGCACAGGCAACAGAGACACTGTGAACAAGCTGTTTCCTTGTCTCTGCCTCAGCCTTACAGGCTGGTACAAGGAGCAGAAATGAAAAGGGGAGAGGAGATAAGAATGGGACTCAAAGGCTCAGTGTACACAAATTAAAAAAAAACAAGCCCATGGCTTGTAGCTACCAAGGGAAGCACTGAGCTGATGGCACTGGTGGCTGCAGGATCCCTTAGGCTGAGGGATCACAACTACCAGAGCTCCTGCAGCTTTGGCTGCCTGCAACAGGGGATGAGTTGTCCCTGCTGGAGTCCAAACAGGTCCAGCAATATCAAGAAAGTGCTAGAAACCTTTGGAATGTGTCACAGAATCACTGAGGTTAGAGAAGACCTCCAAGGTCATTGAGTCCAACCCATGTCCCATCCCCACCTTGTCAGCTAGAGCAGAGCACTGAGTGCCACATCCAGTTGTGTTTTGGACACCTCCAGGGCTGGTGACTCCACCACCTCCCTGGGCAGCACATTCCAATGCCTGACAGCCCTTTCCATGGAGAAATTCCTCCTGATGTCCGACCTGGACCTCCCCTGGCACAGCTTGAGGCTCACCACAAAGAGGAAATAGAGTTCCAAGGGTGCACATCTCCTTTCCATCCCCCCTCAACGGTCAGTGCACCCACTTCAGAGCAGAAGGTCATTGCAGGAGCTCACAGAGACTGTGCCAGGTGCTGTGATGCCCAAGGTATGGAGCCCCAAGGCACTGCCTCAATCCCTTCTCTCCCCTTGCACTTCAGCACAGCTTTGGGAGGGACTTCAGTTTAACAGCCACCACAGAAACACTACAGCATCACCTTTCCTTCAGGCTCAGAGCTGCTATAGCTCTCTGCTTCTGAAATAAAGCAAACATCTAGGGATTTCTGGTTATTAGAAATAAAGAAATCCTTGCATTTTTCATGTGTTCCCCTCCCCAGGGCTCACAGGGAGTGTGGGAGGAGGTGAGCACAGGGTGCAGGGCAGAGCTGGGCTGGGAATCCCTGCACAAGGACCCTCTGCACTCACAGCAGTACAAATGCCTTATGAGACACAGGAAAACACTCCTGCCTGCAGCTTCTCACTGTTTTCCCCTCCCCTGAGTGCATCCTGGCTCTGACCCCCCAAGCTTAGCTGCTCCTGTGACCCTAAAACATCACAGAGCTGTGGCTGCAGTTAGCCCCATGAGCTGGTGCCATCAGCCCTTCCCAATCCACCTCTCAGCTCACTCCCTCCTGCTCCTTCCAGACATTCTGAGCTCCCAGAGAAACATGCAGGAAAGGTGGGAAGTTGTGTGTGGGGAGACCAAAAGAAAAGCAACACCACCAGCCATCCCAACTTCAGCAAGGGCTTCCTCAATTCCCACTTCTCATTTCTCCCTCAGAACATCAGTGCTGCTGAGCAGCTTTGCCACTCTGGGATGTGTGACAATTCCTCTGCTATTTCCATAAGCCCTGGGAGAAGAGTGGAGGATGGATTTGCATGGAACCACTGCAAAGTTTCTCAGCTGCTGCAGCTTGGAATCACAAAAGAAAAGCTCCATGGGAGAGGGTTGAGATGGATGAGACACAAAACTCTCCTTTCAGGCACCACATCTACTCCCAGGCCTTGGGTAGCTTCAAATGAAGAGAAAACCTGTTCTAAACTCTGCTGTAATAGCTCTATCAGCATCACTTTCAATCCATTAAAGTCATCGGTTTAGGTTTCCAACTGCACCTCAGAACTCCCAGTAAATCAAGACAGTGAGACCAACCCTGAGGAAATAGGAATAAGAAAATCCTATTGCAGAGAAATCATCCACCAAACAGTTTGGATCTTGCCCCTACAAAGCCTGAAGGATCTGAGAGTGAAATTTCTGAGCTGCTGCTGTGCTGATTGCTGCTCAGGTTCTCTCCAGCCTTGAGCTCCTTTTGGATAAACAAACCTGGATTAAGTTTTCTAGAACCATAATCATAATTGTGGGAGAAAATTAAAACCTCCCTGCTACTTGCTCAGCATTGAAGAAGTGACTTTGTCAGGCCTAACAAGCATCATTAGTTCCACTGAGAAGCTTTTCAGTCCTAAGCAGGAACACCAGGACTTGGTTAAACACCTAGTGAGATGTTGTTTCCCAGCTCAGATCTTTTGGCTGCACAGGCTGAGTGACTCAACAGGCTCTTCCCAACTTGCCAGTCACCAATAGCAACCCCTAAACCCCCCAAAAAGCACCCAGAAGGGTTTGGGCAGTACCTAGAGCAGGGATGGGGTAAGGGCACGTGCTCTCCTTGGCTGAAAAGCACAAGAGATGTGGTGGAGAAAAGGCAATGTGGAACCTGCTGAGGAGTCACATAAAGGAGCTTAGATGGCAAGAATGATGCTGAGTCTTGGCCCTGGTGTTAACTAAGTGCAGCAGACAGGGCTGAGGGAAGGCAGTGCCTGACACTCTCCATCTGTCCCACACAGCCCCAGTTGGGGTTTTTCTCCCAGGTGATGTGCTCTCTCCAGTCATTCCACAGGGGAGACCTCTTAGCACTCACCCTCCCCGAAGCCCTGGCAGCAAACAGCCAAGCTGAGAGGATTTACTGGCAACACTGCAGTCCCCAAATCCCACTTGTTTAAAGGTTACTGTGATGGCAAATCTCTGGTGCAAAGGGAAGTTGTTGCAGCAACAGTTTTGTCAGTTCATTTTCCTATTCTCCTGTCTCCAGACCTGTCACCTCCCACGAAGGAGCTGCTCAGGGAGGTGACAGAGACAGCTCTGCCAAGGTGACCTGCACCACCCTCCTTGCCTGCTCCCCTGGCCCTCCCAGGCTGCTTCCCCCAGCTCTGCACACTCAGCACACACAGTTTGGCGTCTCATTTGCCAAAAAGAACTGAAAACATGTTACAAACAAGCTCCCTGCCAAAGCAGCTCTGTGGCACACTGAGCATGGCACATCCATCCTTGGCACAGAGCTGGGATGAGCCTTCAACAGCTTGGATGGAGCTTTCTTTCCTTAGCCATCAGGAGTTTCGTTTCAGAAGAAAACTACTCATGGAAACCTGTCCAAATCTAGGTGTGTTTTGACCACTTTAAGATGATTATTCAGTCCTGCTACCCAAACACAGGCATAGCAGAGGATGGAGATGCTTTCTCCTATCACTCCCATCCCCAAGGTCTTGTTAACCAGAAGATTCCCTTTGGTCCTTCCAGTTTCAAGAGGAATCTCCCCAGAATTAGCCACATAAGCTTTTGTTTCCCAAGCACCTGATTCAGCAGGTGTACAGCCCAGCCCTCACCTTAACACAGGCTCCAAATAACACCTTTCCCTCCTTTCTCTCTCAGCTTTTTAATCTTTCCCAGCTCCACGCTAGATTTCTCTCCTGCAAACACCCAATTTAGATGGCATCAGGAGGTGCTAACAAAAAGTGCTTCGCTGTCTTGTCAGCAGATTACAGAAACCCATCTCATTCAGGTTTATCCACTTGGAAACAGAAGTAATTGATGTGAACTTGAAAAATATATGATTTGGAAGAAGGGGGGTAGGAGGGAAGCTTCTCAGCAGCACTGCTGGTCCTCCCAGCTCAGCCCTCAGTCAATCAGCCAGGGCTGCTTCATCAGGAGCTCTATTATCACCTTCTCCTCCTGCACTTACCTTGAGCACAAGAAACTGAGAGGAGGATGAGGTGTAAACACACACGTGCTGCAGGGTCTTGTCCAGCACTGGGATCTGCAAATGAAGCTGCAGGGAAAGGAAAACAAAGTGTTCATTCAGGACAGTGGAGGGTGACTATCTGCTGTTGGCTGGGGAGGGGAGGACTGAGCGAGTCTGTGTTCCTCCTCCCGAGGTCACAACCTCTTCTGGCACCCAGAGCTTCATTGCCAAAGGCAGAAGCAGCAGGAGGGATGTGCAAGGGGCACCTCAGGTTAGAATCACACCATGGTTTGGGGTGGAAGGACCTTAAAGCTCTTCTTGTTCCACCCCTGCCCTGGCCAGGGACATCTTCCACCAGCCCAGGCTGCTCCAAGCCCCATCCAGCCTGGCCTGGAACACTCCCAGGGATGGAGCAGCCACAGCTGCTCTGGGCAACCTGTGCCAGAGCCTCAGCACCTCCCAGGGAAGGATTTTTCCATAACACCTAAACTAACTCTGTTCCCGGCAATTTAAAGCCATTTCCCTTTGTCCTGTCACTACATACCCTCTTGCAGATTCACTCAACTTGCAGAGGAGCTTAGCTGGTCCCTCTGGGAAGTTACTGAGGAATGATGCAGTGTGTCCTCCCCAAAGACCCTCCCAAAGTGACTTTTTCTGCTGCCTCCATGCCCAGCAGTGACTTTTGAGGAGTGGAACAAATCCTGGAGCTGTCCTAAGCATCTCAAATCAACCCTCCCAGGTTTGCCTGGCTGTGTAGAAGAACTGAATTCAGGCAATTACTGTTCCACCAAAAGAAGTTGTCTGCAACAGCAGGTGCCAAGTCACACAAGGCCCAACAACAGAAAGTCTTTGGGAAGGATATTCTCCCAGTAGAGTTTTAGTTTTGGAAAGAAAAAGTGGACTAGTTTAGAAACTCTTTGCTACCTAAGCAGTGCCAGTCCTGGGCATCCCTTTCCAAAGGCAAGAACCCAGAACCCAGTCTACTAAAACTAGGCACTAGCTGCTTTTCCTGCCCAGCTCCACCTCTGTCCTCAAAGCAGAGAAATAAAGCTCCAAACTCCACCCCCACTCTGCCAATCACTCTGGTACTTTGCCTTGGCATTGAGCCATTCCTGAAGGGAAGTTGTGTCTACAAAAAAAAAAAAAAAAAGACACTGATTTCGGGAGAAATATATTTGGAACAGTGGAAACATAACCCAGAAATCCTCCTCTCCTTTTCTTCTCAATCAAACAGCCAACCCAGCCC
Source organism: Acanthisitta chloris (assembly GCF_000695815.1). Taxonomy (NCBI): domain Eukaryota; kingdom Metazoa; phylum Chordata; class Aves; order Passeriformes; family Acanthisittidae; genus Acanthisitta; species Acanthisitta chloris. The sequence goes on from NW_008689694.1 coordinate 137,800, forward strand.
TTTCCTCAGCTCCCTCCTCCCAAAGCTGGAGCCAATTTTACAGCATCCCAATCACTACTTCCAGGCTGAGTGTTTCCTTAAGCTAATTGGTGCCATTATCATGGAATTAAAAGGCAAATGAATCGAAGGCAATTGAGCCTCAGCACTTTCATTATTATCTTTACCCCAAAGACATCTCAATTTTAAATCCTTTGACTCTTGGGCTTTCAGACCTGTTGCCTGACACGTTTTTGGCACAGATTGATGTCAAAGAAAGGTCTGAGGAGCTGCAGAGAACTCAAGTGTGCATTGGCTTCTTTTCAATGCTGCCCCAGAGAACTGGTTGGTACTCAGCTCTAAGGCTCCCTGGGAAGCTTTTGTGGCTAAAATGTGACTTTTCCCCTCTTTACCTTCCACAGAGAAGCAAAACCAACCAAGGAACCTTCCCACTTACTGCCACCTCCTCCAGCAGGACCACTATGAGTAAGGACATAAATTAGGAAAAATTTCCTACCTCTGCCTTCCAGACTGAGTGTGCTGGTTTGAGCTGAAGGAGAGTTAACTTTCTTCATAGAGGCTAGTATGGGGCTATGTTTGGGTTTTGTGCAGAACACAGAGTTGGTAAGGCAGAGATGTTTTTGTTGTTGCTGAGCAGAGCTCACCCAGAGCCAAGGCCTTTACTGCTTTCTGTACTGCCACACTGGCAAGGAAGTTTGGGGTGCATGGGAGATTGGGAGGAGACACAGCTGGGACAGGTGACCCAAACTGACCAAAGGGATATTCCATACCATATGACATCATGCTCAGTATATAAGGTGGGAGGGAGAAGGAGGAAGGGGGGACATCTGGAGTGATGGCGTCTGTCTTCCCAAGGAACCGTTACGCGTGATGGTCCCTGCTCTCCTGGAGATGGCTAAACACCTCCTGTCTGTGGGAAGCAGTGAATTAATTCCTTGCTTTGCTTGTGTGTGCAGCTTTTGTTTCCTCTATTAAACTGTCTTTATCTCAACCCATGAGTTTTTGTAGCTCTTACCCTTCTGATTCTTTCCCCCATCCCGTTGGTGGGGGAGGGAGTGAGAGGCTGTGTGGTTCTTGGCTGGGGTTAAACCATGACACTGAGGCATTGGCCACAGCACAAGAGACAGATAGGACTGGTGGTCGTTTGTGGTGGTGGTATCTCCTCAGGGAGGAATCTTAGGGCACTCAGAGTCCTTCATAAACACACAGGAGGATCCCAAGGCATGTCAGTCACCCTGGGCTCAGCCTCCTTCCCTCCCACACAGCCTTTTATTCACTTGCTGTTTAGAGGTGAAAGTCATTGTCGTCATTAACATTGAATCACGAGCCTGGAGCTGGAGCTGGAGGGTAAAGGATTTCTGCTCTGTGTGCAGCTCCTCCTTTGGCACACACCTCTTTTTCTCTCTTTCTTCTGCTTTGCTTGTGTACCTCATTCAGTTTGTGTGGCACGTGGAAGTCTCAGAGGGATGAAAGCTATGGCAACAGGAGTTGTGCATCTAATCCCTGCTGCACAGTGCTAAAATCAGCAGCACATTGACTATTCACAGGAACATTAGTGGTTTCATTCATCTTATGCTCCGGGAAGAAGTTACAGAAAAAAAAGGAAAGAATAAGGGGGGGAAAACTCAAGGCAGAAGGTCCCACAGGGGTCAGGGCTCTTGGTTTAGGATGCTGCAGGACGTTCAAGGGGTAGGTGGAAATAGGATTCAGCCCTGGAATGGTGATATCAATCCAGTAGTATAAGGAGAAGTGGCAGAGGCTCAGACACCACTGGGCACAGAGAGCCACCAAGTCCCAGCTCAACCCCCACCAGAAGCAGGTCAGAAACTCCACATTTCATACCTGCATTTCATGCCAAACCCTTTGCTCTCTCTCCACTTGGAAACACATGAGTGGTGGGGACCTGTTTGTGCTGAATTTGCTTCTCAGGACATTCTCCCTTCCGTGCTCTCACACCAGGGCAGCCCAGCAAGGAGTTATGAATTACCTAAGCATCTAGAAATACCTAAACTGTACACACATTAAAGGAAACCCAGGAGAAAGCAAGTCCCAGCCCTGAAATGTGCTCTCATTGAGCTCTGCACTGGGAATTAGGTGAGTCACAGCTTCTCCTCCTCCGTGGGCTGCTCAGCAGCTGCTTCTGAATGAGTATTTCTGCAACCTAGAGGATGTACAAGGTCTACTCTAGGGCAACATCTACACATACATTACAACTGCACAACTATCATCAGAACCCCCAAAAAGAGGTGCCTAAAGCTTGGCAGTGACTGAAATGTGTGGAAATAGGATTGACCTTGGAGATACAGGAGCCGAAGGGTGAAAATATTCCAGGTCCCCTCAGGCTTGGCACTCATATCTTGTAGCCTCACTGAAGGGGCTCCTGGCACAATCCTGATGGCTGTAGGCAATGGTTAGAGCTCATGGAGTGATTCCTTGCAGGAAAAGCTTGTCCTTGCCTGCCCTTAGTCTTTGGGACAGGAAAGCTGAATGTTACTTGTGTTGCTGCTAAACTTTGAGGCAGCTCTGTACTCTCATTTTACACATCAGGAGGAAAGAGTTCAGGTCCTGCAAAGAGGCTCCAGACTGTGTTTGAGACCATCTCTGTGTGGCCTTTGTGTCAGGACTGCTGGGCAATGGTTTGGTTAGTTCACCTGTGCAGGTAAACCCCAAAATGCCCAATGTGCTTCCCACTGATGGCAGAGAAGTGCTGTTTGCACTTCAGACTGTAGCATGGCCAAGTGTCTCCATGGACTAGGAGAATCTCTCCTAAATGAGGCTCCAGACTGTGTTTGAGACCATCTCTGTGTGGCCTTTGTGTCAGGACTGCTGGGCAATGGTTTGGTTAGTTCACCTGTGCAGGTAAACCCCAAAATGCCCAATGTGCTTCCCACTGATGGCAGAGAAGTGCTGTTTGCACTTCAGACTGTAGCATGGCCAAGTGTCTCCATGGACTAGGAGAATCTCTCCTAAATCCACAGGTGCTGAGCAAAATGTGCTTCCTTTCCTTGTTGGAACCTTTTGTTAACTGGAGTCTGTCCTTGGGCCTGAGATGTTTGTGGCCCCACAGACCTGAGAGTGAACCTGGAGGTGCTAAATACACAAAGCATCTCTTCATCCTAGCATTGGTCCTGGCAGAATCCAAGCCAGAAAGCTTCAATACTCAAGAAAACCCACAAACAGGCTGAAGATTCCTTGAATGGAACAGTTCCAGCAAATGGAACAAGACTTATTCAACCCAGAAAATAGGAAGTCAATGCAGACTTGGGAATTAACTGAGAGTATCTGAGGTAACTTCATTACTCCCCTAATTCTGTGCCTGGGCTGTACCTTCGAGCCCTCACTGTTCCCCCCAAGCAAAGAGCAGCTTTGAGGCTGCACAGCATTTACTTTAGCTGAGTGAAACAAGAATAAATATAGAAGAGAGGTAAAATCTCTATCAGAGAGCAGGTGTGCCCAGCTGCTCTTTGCCATGCCACACTGATTTTAGCCTGCAGCAAGCACAGCTGCCCCTGCTTCAGAGCCAACCTCAGCAACCCAAAGGTGCAGGAGCACCAAGGACATCTCAATGCAGGGATTTCCCCGTGGAAATTCAGTGTTTGGTTATTTCCATGCAGTTTTCAGCCCAAAGGGCTTCCCAAGAAGTTTTAGTCAGGCTACTTCAAAGCAGTGTAAAAGCAAAAAAATCTGCTTTGGGCTGTGTCCCAGGGGAGGGTGGGAGAGGCTGTGCCATCAGGGAACACGAGCTGCAGCTGAGTCTCCTCCTGAGCAGGAGGTGGAGCAAGAATTGGCCTCTATATCTGGAGTGTGTGAGGAGCTCTCAGCCCCTCCATGACCTCTCCTGGGGATTGTCCCATTCTCTGGCTCTGCTCTTCCCAAGGGGCAGAGAAGGAGGGAAGTGCTGGATACTGCTGAGGGAGGCAGGAGCAGTGGTGTCCTGGCTCTGTGTCCCTCTCTGCTGTCCCTGGCTCTGCTCTTCCCAAGGGGCAGGGCAGGAGGGAAGTGCTGGATGCTGCTGAGGGAGGCAGGAGCAGTGGTGTTTGCTGGAGGAAGCAGAGGATGGAAGATGATCTCTTCTCTTCTGGTAAGAACCAAAACCACTCCTCAGCTTCTTGTTGAAACTTAACACAGATCACTTATTCGAAGATACTTTATTAAGAAACTTTTTCCACATCCTAAAGGGTTTATTTAAGCTGAGGTTTTGCAC
>NW_008689694.1:142023-145009 GCF_000695815.1 Acanthisitta chloris
TTGGCAATGTGTGTTATCTAAGCTGGTCAAAGTTCCCTTTGTTTCTTTGTTGTATGTTGTTCCTTGCATTCTAGTTCTTGGCACAGGGATTGTTTTTTAAAGAGCAACGTTCAGGGTAAAGATACAGAAAGACTTTTGCCTCTTTTGTTTTGTTGTTGAGTAATTAGAGCAGAGAATGCCACGGGAGGGAGTTTGTTGGAAGCACCAAGGCTGGGAGAAGTATTTCTGCTTCTTGAGGGCTATGAGGAAAGGGATGAGCCTTGTCCACCTGAGCAAAGCTGCTAGAGCCTAGCAGTGAAAAGTTCAGCAGTGATAGACGTGGTAAAAGCTACCCTTGAGTGCTTACAGGCATCATTTTAATTGAAATGTAATAAAAGCCTAAAAAGGAGAATTAAGATGCAGGAAGCAGTGCAGAGCCTGGCTGAAGACAGCTGCAAAATGCTTTTATTCCAGGCAAATCTCAGCAAAGTGTTTGGGTTTTTTATTGTCAAACAGTAATGTTGCCTCCATTTATCCAAAGCCTTTTACAACCAAATTTTTTTTCATGGATTCCTAACAAAACAACACAAGAGTTGATTTATTTTCCAGCCCTGTCCTCATAGCCCTTTACTCCTCAGTGGCTGAGCATCTCCTCCCCAGGGCAGGGAGGCACTGGGAGCTGAGCAGGGGGTTAGGCAGTGCTGGGCAAGAGGGAGCAGAGCTCCCAGTTGTGCCACCAGTTTGTGGCTCTGGTGCTCTGTCATGGACCATCTACCCTGCGCTACCCAGGGTGACTCCACCTGGGGTAAGAGTGAGGCTTGTTCTGCTCAGGTGCCTTTTATGCTTTTTCTCTGTGCAATCCCTTTTCCAGCTGTTTGCCAGTCCGTGTCCTGTCCAGATGCCAACAGATGTGCTCCCTGCACTCACAGCTCTCTCCTGTGCTCATTTTAGCATGGAGAGATCTGTGGATTCCACTTTATTCCACCTCCTTATCAGGCCCCAGAATGAAGTGATGTGTTTGCAACGAAGACAGAACTAGAGGTGTCTGTTTCCCATAGTGAACCCTCTTAAAATCTTCTCCCCAGAGGCTAAGGAATACTCTGTGGCATAGGTCACACAGCCCCTGTGAGACCTCCAGACCTGGCAATATTTCCTGAGGTTTGTCAGCACAATCAATAGACCATTGGCACTGAGGCATTGAGGTGAGTGCTCTCAGCTGTGCCTGGCTAAATCCCTTTGGATTCAGGTGGAGAAATGAGGCTGTAGCACAGCTGTGCACAGTACACAGAGTTTGGTGTGCAGTGCCCACTGCTCTAATGATCTGTCTTTGTGATGGGAGGTCAGAGCACTGTGAAATCAGGAGGTTTTGACCTGTTTGTTTGGCCATGTCTAATGTCAGGAAAGAAAAATCAATGGCAGAACCTAAAACTAGAAGCCCCAAGAATCCTCACTTAAGCTTTGTGCTTAGAAGGCAGGAACTGAATCTTTCCCTGGGTGAGGAACTTGAAACCTAGAGCCAATTAATAACTGCTATAAAATAGTGCTTTGGTCTAAAAATGCTGACAGAGAATTTAGTGCACCTTATGGAGGGCGGGGGGGGGTCACACATTAATTAATTAAGCTTTGGAGACTCTGTAATACTTGGACAAAGGGCTCTCTACATGGAATATGCAACAGCTACTGTTCCTGCAAGCTGTTCTGGTCTCACATGGACTGGGGACAGGAGGTGCTTTTGAAAGAGAATCACCTAGATGATCAGGATGGGGCTTGGAGCAGCCTGGGCTGGTGGAAGGTGTCCCTGCCCATGGCAGGGGGTGGGATGGGATGAGCTTTCAGGTCCTTTGAACCCAAACCATTCTAGGATTCTTCATAAAGGAGAGATTAGCTCCTGATGGGATCAAGCAGAAGACTCAAAGACCTTGTGTCTCCTGGGGTGTGTGTGAGATTTGGGTTTCTGAGACTCTTTGCTGCCTGCTTGGAGTGATCAGGCTCCTCCAGCTCTCAGTGTGTGTCTGTGAGTGAAGCAGTTCTGGGAGCTGCAGGGACCACAGCCCCTGGGTCAGTTCCAGCTGCCTGAAGTGCAGCAGCTCCTGAGTGGAGCAGCATTAGCCATGGGAGAGCAGCTTTACTGCCCTAATGCAGCATGTGCACAGTTAAATTCAGCTACAGCATTAGCCATGGGAGAGCAGGTTGACTGCCCTAGTGCAGCATGTGCACAGTTAAATTCAGCTGATCCAGCACTACCTGCTTGTCCACACACAGCTCTGTCATCTGCTGTCCTGGGCACGATGACAGGTGTGGAGTTGGAGGAGCCTTTGTGTGGCTGCAAATGCCCTGCAGGACAGGACCTTCTTGCAGGGCTCCAGGGCCATGAGGATGTCACAGAGACTTAAAGCTGCAGAGCCTTGTGTTGAGCAAGAGGTAAGGGCATGAGGTGCTGAGGAGCTTCCTTGTGAGGATATCACAGAGACTTAAAGCTGCAGAACCTTGTGTTGAGCAAGAGTGAAGGGCATGAGGTGCTGAGGAGCTTCCTCTCTCCTCCTGCACAGTGACTTGGATGTGTCTGTGCTGGTGTAAACAGCACTGGGGCTCAGGGCCCCTCTGGAGAGGAGCTGTGCTGTAATGCCATGGACACTGTGCTGCTGCCAGGAGCTCTGCTAGGCTCTTCAGCCTTCTCTGTCCAGGAGAGGCCACAAAATTGCTAAGAGGATTGGAGCATCTCCCTGTGAGGACAGGCTGAGGGAGTTGGGGCTGTTCAGCCTGGAGAAGAGAAGGTTGTGTGGAGACCCCAGAGCACCTTCCAGGAGCTGAAGGGGCTCCAGGGAAGCTGCAGAGGGATCTGTGTTAGGAACTGCAGTGACAAGACAAGGGGCAATGGGCAGAAATTGAAAGAGTGAATTTTAGATTAGCTATTAGAAGAGGGTTTTTTTTCATGTGAAGGTGGTGAGACACAGGTTGCCCAGGGAGGCTGTGGCTGGTCCCACCCTCGGAGGTCACTCCCGGTTTT
>NW_008689694.1:145341-146513 GCF_000695815.1 Acanthisitta chloris
AGAGTTCATTCCAGTTTGGCTGAAGCCTTGAGCAACCTGCTCTGCTGGGAGGTGTCCTTGCCCATGGGGTTGGCACTGGATGATCTCCAAGCTCCAACCCCTAAAATTCTCTGATTCACTGGGGGTATGAAGTCGAGTCACTCCCCCCAGCCTGGTGGTCCATCTGCCCCAGCTGAGCTTGTTGCACATTGGGATCACACACACCTGAGTGTCCTGTCCTGCTGCCTCCTGCCATACCTCCAGGGACTTTGGAGGTTAGAGGGAGCCCCAGATTTGGGGGTGACTGCCTTGCCCAGCTCCCTGTGCTCGCAGGGGTTGGGCTGGGAGCATGGGAAGCCTCTGGAGCTGCTTGGAGAGCAGTGGGAAGTGACAGGACTTCACATTGCTCCTCGCTGGGGCCAGGCAGGAGCATATGGACCTCTCATGCATGGCTTGGCCTGTCTGTTGTTGGAGTAATTGCTCATCTGGCTAGAAGCCATTCCCATTCAGATGTTGAAAAGGAGCTGCTGGTGACACTTCCCAGGTTTCAGCCCTCCCCCCCCCCACTCCTCACTGCCCTAATTAAATTTAATATTAAAGTAAAACATTAAAGACATTATCCCAGAGCTTTCATCTGACACTCGTAAGCCTCTGCCTAATTTGTTAGGTCATTAGCAAGGCCAAAGAAATCCAAATGAGTTTGTGGAGTCTCAAATGTTTGAGGAATCAGCATTTTGCCAGTGGGGTTGGTTTTTGGGTGAGTGGGAGCTCAGCTGAGTCTTGGCAGCATTGGGTGGTTGAAACCTGGCACTGAGCAGCATCTCAGTGTGCCAAACGTGGCACTTGGACCTGTGTGTGCTCTGGGGTTTTGCAGTGCCAAGCCAGGAGAGGGATCCCCTCTTCCTCCTACATCCTGACACTTCCTTAACCTCTATTGGAATGTGAGTTGTGGTGGTTTGAGCCCTTTAACTCTTTGCTTCTCTGCATTGTGAGGATTTATCTGTCTGAGAAATCATGTGGTTGCAGGGGCTGTGGAGAGAGGAGGTGTCTCCTGCTCACAGCTCAGCTGGTTGCTCCATCAAACTCTCCATAACTAGACTTTTACTACTAGATTTGCCTCCTGCCATTCCCCCTGACCTGTGTATTAGACCAAGAGTAGCTACAGGTGCTGTGTATTCAAAGGGAACATGCAG
>NW_008689694.1:146535-148949 GCF_000695815.1 Acanthisitta chloris
CTGCAAACACATCACTTTGAGCTTCGTTTACCACCTCAGCTCTTGCTCTGGGGCTTGCCCTGCCCTGAAGGCTGTTTGGGCAGACTGAAGTGGTGGAGGAGAAGCTCAGTTGTAGTGATCTGGGTTCACTAGATCTTTCTGAGGACCAGGAGGTCTCGTTCTGTCTGGTTCAGGAGTGGCTGAAAGAGTTGATTGTGTGTTTTGATAGGTTTGTCCATATCAGAATCCAGAAGAGATGAAGCATTGAGGTTTTGTGTGGACTAGAGGTGCAGTGAGCACGTGGTGGGACTGAGCTGTGCTGTTCACAGGGCAGTCAGTAGCAGCAATGAAGCTAAATATACTCTTTTGTTAAGAAACAATGAACTATTTTGGGGTGAATCTTTGCTTCATCAGCCCAGCTTCCTCTGTCGTGAACCCTTGGCCATACAACCCACACTGCCACTCCAGGCAAGAACCTCCAGGACCTTTCCAGGCAAGGAAAGCTTTGTTCATTGAAGGTGTTTTGAGAAGGCACAAAACCTGAGCAGTAGTTGTGCATTTGCTTGATGAATCTCCTTCTCAGCATATGTTCAATGCTTGGATGAATGAGTTATTTAAGTGTATTTGAAGGTTATGACAGACACCTGTAAACAGACAGCTATTGATAAAAATGTCACTTGGAAGCAGAACTCTGCTTTTCTTGCAATCCAATTACCAGTGATGGCCAAGAGCCCAGGCCTAGCTGCAAAGTGCATTAACCCAAGCTGTGATGGACAGGCTGTCCTCAGAGGGAACATGAGCAGGGCCTTATTTACCTCCAGCTTTGATGTAACTCCAGGAGTTAATGGAGTTATTTGTAATTCACACCAGAGCACGAGAGGTCTGACTGCACATGTGTGTCCAGGGGCTGACTGGGCACTCGGTGAGGTGCAATGGATCAGAAAATGGTGCTGAGAGCAGCACTTGAAGGCTCTAGATTTACCTGCTCCTGCACTTACCCACTTGGGAAGCTGGTTCCAAGCAATCCTTGGGTTTAGCTGCACACTGAGTTATGGAGAGAGAAGGAATGTCTGGAGATGTTCCCAGAGCAGCTGTGGACTCCCCATCCCTGGGGGTGTTCCAGGCCAGGTTGGATGAGGCTTGGAGCAACCTGGGCTGGTGGAGTGGAAAGTGGCCCATGACAAGGGGTTGGAATTAGATGAGCTTTAAGGTCCTTCTAACCCAAACCATTCCATGATTCTGTGGCTCTTCATTACATACACATGAAGAGAACCATGAGACTCTGCTTCTCACTTGAGTTGTGCCTTCTTTGGGTGAAGGCAAACAGAAACAGATGTGGGCATTAAAAATTGATTTCTTTTTGCCTATTAACTCTCCAAGATCTCCTCAAAGCTTGTGAGTAGGATGGTTTCCTGCTGGGATGTGCATTGCCTGTGCTGGCTGTGGTGTTTGGATGCACTAACAGAGATTTGAACTGGAAACAAACCCTGCAAGTTCCATCCAATTACTGTTCTTCTTGCCTTCTTGGTGTTCTAAGAGGAAGTTCTCACTCTGGTTATCATTCTCCAAGCTGCAGAGTCATATCATCTGAGTGGATTCTGTTGCACAGTTGTCTGTAGGGTTGAAGTCCAGAGCTGCCCACAATGAAATGATTGTTTGGTGGAAATCTGAGTGTTCAGAGGAGTGAAAACACAAAGCCAAGGTTAATGCAAGCTGCAGTTGCTGTGGGTTGCTCTTGTTTCCTATTTGCTCAGCTCGTGCTCCATGCAGGTGCTTGGCTCTATCTTCATGCTGTCAATAAACCCAACGTGTTTGAGCAGACAGGATTAATGCAGATTTTTAAGGCTATATTTAGAAGTAATTTAGCTATCATCAGTCAGAAGGGTGGGGAGAGATGTGATGGTTATTCATCCTGATTGAATATTCTATTGATAGAGATACTTATTAACCCTAAGCATGGCTTTGTATCGTGTTTGCAGGGCTCAAACAAGGGAGAGAATGAGATTCAGAGAGAGAGAGAGGCAGGATTCAAGTGGAGAAATGGGCTGGGAGGGAACAGCAAACTGCTTAATGGGCCCAGTGCAGTTGTGTGGATGGCACTGGGACAAGTGCTGTGGAACATGACGAGCTGGAATGCTGCAGGAGGGAGGGAGGAGGCAGTGGGTGATGGGTTTTGGTGATGGCACAGGTGTTAAATTTGGGGGGTGTGTTTAACTTCCCTCCCTGAGCAAACAATGAATGGACTCACAGCTCACTTGGTCCTTTTTCTTCTTGCCAAAGGCGTGAGAGGGAGGGAAGAGCTGAGGGATTTGTGCCTTGTGAGCAAGCAGGATCAGAATGGTCCGGCTCAGGAGCAGCAGCAGGACCAGGGCAGGGACTGTCCCTCTGTGCTGGTGCTGGGGAGAAACCTCCAGGGCTGTTTCCAGTTCTGGGCC
>NW_008689694.1:149032-154013 GCF_000695815.1 Acanthisitta chloris
AAGGGAATGGAGCTGGGAAGGGGCCGGAGAGTCATGTGAGGAGCTGAGCTGTGAGGGCCTGGAGAAAAGGAGGCTCAGGAGAACCTTCTTGGTCTGTACAACTCCTGCCAGGAGCATGGAAACAAATGGGGTTCAACCTCTTCTCCCAGGTACCCAGTGACAGGACAAGAGGAAACACCTCGTCTGTACAACTCCTGCCAGGAGCATGGAAACAAATGGGGTTCAACCTCTTCTCCCAGGTACCCAGTGACAGGACAAGAGGAAACACCTCAAGCTGTGCCAGGGCAGGTTCAGGTTGGACATCAGGAGGAATTTCTTCATGGAAAAGGCTGTTAAATTTTGGGATGTGCTGCCCAGGGAGGTGGTGGAGTCACCAGCCCTGGAGGTGTCCAAAACACAACTGGATGTGGCACTTAGTGCTCTGCTCTAGTTGATAAAGTGGTGATGGGTCACAATTGGGACTCTTAGATGTCTTTTCCAACCTAAATGATTGTGTGACTCTTTGTCCAGGCAAGAACCAAACACTGGACACTCACTGCAATTTCATCCCAGTTTCTGGAGCCTCTGCCCTGCACTCTCTGCTCTCATTGCATTTCCTGAGCAGAGATCTCATTTCAGATAGTGCAGTCAGTTCTTCGCACTTTCAGGAGCATTTAGGAAATGGAATTACCAGAAATAATCATAGTGATTAACATACAGTGTTATAAAAAAGGGGGGAAGATTAATTACAAAGCTGTAATTCATCTGCAAAATACAAAACCAGGAGGAAAACCTGAGCAGGTTAGCAGCAGTTGAGGGATTCTTAGGGCTTTCCACCCAAGGAATTCTGCTGAATTGAGCCTCCTGGGGAGCTGAAAGGAAACTGAGGCACTGAGAGGGAAAGTGAAGGTGTTTGTTATTCAGAAAACCAAGTGGGATTGGGACCTGAGAGCCCTAATTTTGCCCTTGCTGTGTGCAGGGCACAGAAACCTGAGTGTTTGCTGAGTTAGCTTACAAGTTGCCCAGGAAATCAGTGGCATTGCTGAGCAGTGACTCTGTCTTCTGAGCAGCTTTGGGTGGTGTTATGAGGGGGAGGAAGGTCTGGAGGTGATGGAAGCCACAGAACTCTGTTCATCCCAGGGCTGGGGTTTGGGGTTATTGCCAGGTTTGCAGGTGAGAGTTGCTTCCTACAACTAATAGCCTTTCCCCCCACCCTGAAGATGCAAGCAGTTGGTAATGACAATAATTAGCAGTGCAGAAACAAGGTCAAACCCAAGAACATTTACTCATGAAAAGTCACTTTCCTGAAAGTCATATCAAACCCATTGCCTTGGAGTAGCTTTACAAAATAAAAAAAAATAAAAAAAAAAGCTGAGTGATGATGAGCTGTTTGAATTATGTAAATGCTCAGGTATCCATGGGGTTTGACCTTTTTGCAGATGTAATTTAGCATTCCAGACACTGTCATCTTGCTGCCAAAGTCAAATGAGATGCTTGTTCCTGCAATTGATAGCTGATACCCAGCTCCTCCAGCACAGGCAGTGGGGAAGGCTGCAGGGCTGGGATGCTGCAAGCTCAAACCCAGAGTGTTTCAGGAGCTTTGGAGCTAATTCAGTTGAGCAATGCTTTTATCAGAACATGCAGCTGCTTCTTGAGGTTGTTCTATCCCATTTTATGCATCCTGCAGCCCTGGAAGGTGGTTCTGGGCTCAGGAGCTGTCCAGGATTGTCTCACCTTGAGTTTCTTCATGTTAGCAGAATAGTTTGGGGCCAGACATGCTCCTAACCACAGGGATAGGGGACACACTGCCCAGAGCTGCTGTGTTCCCAAGCAGCAACTGGATGGAAGGAGTCCTGACCCAAGTGAGAGCTTTTTTAGGAGCAATACTGGAGCCTGTGCAGGTGCAGTGATGGTTTCTGTGCCTGGATCCCAGGGGAGGGAGAGTGATGCAGATGAAGTGCTGAGCTTTGTACAACCCAAAAATCTGTGCAAACTCCTGCTGTCTGTGACATGTGGGTTATGTGCCTGTGCCTCCCTTTGTCCCTCTGCTCCCACCCTTGCAAGCCATAAAGGAGCAAAACCCTGTGAGTGCTGCTGAGCTTGGCTCCTGCCCCAGGTGTTCCCATTCCCTGTGTGCCAGGTGGCTCAGGCAATTGCCTTCCCACCAGGTTGGCTCCAAACAGCCTCGTGGCCTCCCTTCACCCTGCATCAGTGTCTGCTGCAGTAAATAGAGATGACTCTGAAGAAACACCTGCTCTTTCCAGCCCTCATTTGTCCACAGCAGCTGCAAAAGCCTCTGGGGCTGAGGCAGCTCACACTGATGCTCCTTCCTTGGCCTGGTCCCCAGTTCTGCAGAGACATTTCAGGGGGGGTTGGAAATAGATGGTCTTTAAGGTCCTTTCCAACCCAAACCAGTCAGTGATTTCTCTTTTTGCCAATATCCACAGCTTCCCTAGAGCTGTGGCTGCACAGTCACACTCCCTGGCTGGAGCAGAGCTGTCCCAGGACTTCTGAAGCTTTCCCAGCTCCTGTGCAGCAGCTGACACTGTTTTGGGGTCCTTCAAGCTGTGCTGCTTGCACAGAAAATCCAGGCAGGAGAAGCTGTTTGCCAGGAGGGCAAGAGGGATTGGCCTTCAGCTGCAGGAGAGTAGGTTTAGATGGGATATTAGGAAGAAACTCTTCCCTGGGAGGTGCTGAGGCTCTGGCACAGGTTTCCCAGAGCAGCTGTGGCTGCTCCATCCCTGGGAGTGTTCCAGGCCAGGTTGGATGGGACTAGGAGCCACCCGGGCTGGAGGAAGATGTCCCTGCCCATGGCAGGGGATGGGATGAGCTTTAAGCTCCTTCCAACCCAAACCATTCTGGGATTGCAAATGTCCTCAGAACTGTGTCAGAGGGTAGTTGAAGGACAACCAGCACTCTGCTCTTCCCCAGAGCAGCTCAACAGTCCCTGTGAGTCTGTGCCAGGCAGCACTGCAAAACGAGGCTCCATGTGTCCCTGTGCTGGGCAGAACTCTGCAGGCTGCTGGGAGCATTTTTCCTCAGCATTTGCCCAGTCATTTCCCTGAAGTTGCTGTGTGTTTGCAGAGGAACAAATGAGCTGGAGCAGGCTCCAGATTCCTGCCTGTAATTGCTGCTCTGCTGCTGCCAAGAGTTAACTTCAGATGTGGTGCAGGTTGTTACTGTTCAAGTGCTTCTCACCTTGTGCCTCCAGCACAACTTTTCCTACTCCAAACAGAGGATTTGGTCGGTGTGATTGATTCCACTCAACCCTGTCCCCTTGCTGAAGGGTTGGTTTGGGGCTGGGGGTGCTCTGGCCCCAGTTTTTCTAACCTGGGCCCCTGTGCTCTGCCTCTGGCTGAGAGCACTTCTCTGCCTCCAGCTGTGCTGCCTGTGCTGCTTAATGCTTCACTTCAAACTCAGGGTTTGCATTTCATGCTTCATTATTTTTTCCTTCCCTGTTGTGTGGCCATTTGTAAACTGAAGGTGAATTGCAGGCTGTGTTCCTGCTAGGCATGCAAAGAGCACAGACACCCAGGCTGAGCTGCAAACCAACCTCTTTCCCCTCTTTGATGTGCTGGTGATGTTGGAGTGGCTTTTCCAACTCCAGTTCTAACCCTGTTTGTGGTTGAGGCTGGGGAGCTGCTCCCTGTGCCCTGGCACAGCATCCCTGAGTGGTCATTTAGTGGAGGTTTATTCCCAGAGAGAATCCCCAAGGAAATGACTGTGCTGCTGTCACCAGGGCAGGGAAATAGTATCTTGTTTGTCCTGAAGGTGGAGGTGACTTGTCCTAGCTAATGTCATCCTTGATGTTGGGACTGCAGGTGTTTCATGTGAATATACAGACTCACAGAATGGTTTGGGTTGGAAGAGATCTTAGAGGTCATTTCATCCCATTCCATGGGCAGGGACATCTTCCACCAGCTCAGGTTGCTCCAAGCCCCATCCAACCTGGCCTGGAACACTTCCAGGGATGGAACAGCCACAGTTTCTCTGAGCAACCTGTGCCAGAGCCTCAGCACCTCCCAGGGAAGGATTTCTCCCTAATATCTAGCCTGAATTTCCCTTCTCTCTATCTGAAGCCCTTTTCATCCCATTCCATGGGCAGGGACATCTTCCACCAGCTCAGGTTGCTCCAAGCCCCATCCAACCTGGCCTGGAACACTTCCAGGGATGGAACAGCCACAGTTTCTCTGAGCAACCTGTGCCAGAGCCTCAGCACCTCCCAGGGAAGGATTTCTCCCTAATATCTAGCCTGAATTTCCCTTCTCTCTATCTGAAGCCCTTCCTGGTTTTTTGAGTGAAATTTGTGTTTCTCTCTCAGCACTACTGCTGAGGCCTCACCTCTCCAGCTGCCTTTAAGCAGACTAGTGTAATAATCATCAATATTTAACTATGAAAAAAAGAAAGGGACTTTCATGTTAGGGAAGTGTTTCAAATCAGCCAAGTTTTAATGTGTAAACTGTTTTCACTTTTCACACTTTCTGGTGAGCGTTTGCCATTCATTAAGGATTGAAAGAGTCATGTTGAAGCCTCTATTCTTCCCCTTCCTCAGAGATCTATTACAAAGGGAGCTGCATTTCTGTAAACACTTTCTAAAGCTCAACTGAAACGATGTCTCCACTTCTAAAAAAAGCAGAAAGTGTGTTCATAGAGGCAGGGCAAGAGTTATTCCTGTCTGGGGAAGTTGTTCATATCACTGATGTTCTCCAGAGAATAGATGGGCCTTGTGTGCATACAATTAGGGCTAGAAATGGGCTCTAAAAGGGAGATGATTGCATCCATAACTCCATGTGTGAATTGCTTTATCCCTTGGTAAGGAAAAGCCAGGCCAGGGCTGGGCAGTGCTGCCAAGTCTCAGCCTGGGTGGTGAGTAACCACAGGCACTGCTGGCCCAGGGATCCCAGTTCCTGGGGGGTTTCCAGTAAGCCCAGTCTGATTTCAGGCTGGGAATGCTGCAGGAAGGTGCTGATGGAGCTGGGGTAGGTCCCAGGTTAACTCTTTC
>NW_008689694.1:154025-159694 GCF_000695815.1 Acanthisitta chloris
GTGCCCCAGGAGTGGCAGTGCCTCTGTTGTGTGAGTGAGTTCCTGGTCAGGGTTGGGCTCACAGTGTTCTTGGAAAGGATGAACTTGCCCTGTGAGCCAGGCAGGGCTGTGTCTTCTCCTCTAGCTGTGCCTGCAAAGCAGAGGCAGAACACAACCACTGAGGGAGGGCAGTGCTGTCTCCCCCTGCTCAGCTGAGCTGCCCAGCACAGCCAGGAACCCTCAACCCACAGGAGAAAACCAATGTGCACTTGGGTTTCTTCTCTCCCTGCCACAGTTAGCAAATTAAGGATGCTCCTAGTTGGCAACTCTGCTCTAGCTGTGCATATTTTTGGTGTTTGAAGGCTTATTTATGGCTGTGTGTATTGGATTTTGCTGCCACTCGTTGGCCCAGTCAAATGGGCCTTGGAGAGAGGGGAGGGATCAGGAAAGGTTTCACAACTGACTCGAGGGAGCTGCAGAGGCCAAAATTACCACTCTATTAGCTGAATTCTCCCATTATACCATACCCACTGTTTTCCTGTTCCCCTCCAAGCTTTGTCCAGGAGAATCAGGCTCCAGGAGTGGGAATTTGGCATAAAATACCCTTTGGAATGGATCTATTTCCCTCCTTTTTTTCTACAAGGTGCTTCTATCTCAGCGAATAGTTTGACTTCAACTTAGAGAATGTGGAGGGAGAAATACTCAAGTCAATCAATTCTTCATCTGCACACAATTTAGGCCCCGGCTGATAATGGGCATCATCTGAGAGTCAGGCAGAGAATGGCAGGAGCCAGAAGTCATTTCCAAGCAAGTGCCCAAAGATGAGATGCTATTTACAGGATGGTTAATAGTCGTTCATGAAATCACACAATGGAATGTAACTGCACTGTCAGCTCTGCCAGGATGACATTGAGGTGCACAGGTAACGTGCAGCAGCTTCACATTACACCTTGTGACTTCACATTTTAGCTAAAATTAGGCTTTGTTGTCTTCTAAACAGCAAAGGAGAGAGTGGAGCAGTGTTACTTCAGCCAGCAAGAGCAAGTGGATTGAGACTCTTCATTATTCTTTCTAGCAGGAGGATCTAGCCCAGTTATTATTTCTCTTTACTAGCTGTGTCTGTCAGGGAGGGTCACTAAGGAGTTGTTCCATCAACTGAACCCCAAAACTGTCTCAAACTGGGGATTCAGTGTCCTAACACTGTAGGTTATGGGTGTAGGTTACAGGACAACCATGAGTTGATGGTGGGTGTAGGTTACAGGACAACCATGAGTTGATGGTGGGTGTAGGTTACAGGACAACCATGAGTTGATGGTGGGTGTAGGTTACAGGACAACCATGAGTTGATGGTGGGTGTAGGTTACAGGACAACCATGAGTTGATGGTGGGTGTAGGTTACAGGACAACCATGAGTTGATGGTGGGTGTAGGTTACAGGACAACCATGAGTTGATGGTGGGTGTAGGTTACAGGACAACCATGAGTTGATGGTGGGTGTAGGTTACAGGACAACCATGAGTTGATGGTGGGTGTAGGTTACAGGACAACCATGAGTTGATGGTGGGTGTAGGTTGTAGGACAACCATGAGTTGATGGTAGGTGTAGGTTGTAGGACAACCATGAGTTGATGAGGACTCCAGTGGCTGTGCACAAAGCCAATGTCATCCCCTGGCCCTAAATTGGCAGCACACCCTGCAATGTTCACTCCCTCAAGAGGTGCTGGCACAGACACCTCAGAGGTTGTTGTTGCAAAGAGTTGAGTAAGTGCTGAGGATGCTCCTAGCAAGGACTGAGGAGAGAATATTCCTTGCAGCCTTTTCTGTGCTTACTTGTAGGAGGTTTTGGTCAAATAGCACCTTGAGGAAACCAGAAACGTTGAAAATCCTGAGCTGGGAGGGACACACAGGGATCACCTTGGAAAAAGAGAGGGAGGAAATACATCAGTTTCAAGAGATACTTTAGCCAAAATATTCCTCGTGGATACTCCTAGGCAAAGGAACCTTGAAGTCTAACTCTTAACACTTTAATCAACACTTAAAATTGAATGGAACCAACTGAATTGTCTTAGTGCAGGAATCTTGATCCCAAAACCTTCTCCTCCCTCGGTGGACTTTGACTTTCTGCCTTTGGTTTCCCTGGATCTCTCAGTCCACTCCCAAACATCCCTAGGTTTGCACTTTGTTGAGGCTATTCCAGTTTGTTCTTGCCATAATGTGTTTATTTTCTCTTCCTTCTAACAGATGTTAAGCAATTAGAGGACATGGCAGAGCAACATATTTATACAAATGAAAGGAAGTAAGGAATAAATGCTCTGAATATTATACTTCCTAATAAGATTAATTTAGGAGTGTACAAATGGTGAAAGCAGAGCCACAGCAGCAGTTGGGCATTTATCAGGGGCTGCTAACATGCAAGATGTCTTAGCTGGGGAAATATCTCCTCAGCCACCCCATGGAGCCCAAATTTAAGCCCATTGGAATAGAATAAATAGGTAATAAATTGTACAGGAAGTTTAAAATAAAGAGCTGAAGTGGTAAAACCAATTTTGCTGCTGAAAGGATCAGGATTAAAATTGTTCCTCCTTGTCTTTTTTTTTGGATTCCCTGTCAGATCCTTCCCAAACCAGTGGCAGCAAACTTTGAGCAGTTTCTCATGAGTACAAGGAGTTGGCATCAAAATCTCTTGTTCTGAGCCAGGAGGTTGGAAGTGAAGCTCGTACTGAGCTTTCAGGAACATTCAGCTGCTTCACTTTGAACAAATGAGCTGGAGAAAATGAGAAGTTCTCTGATAGCACCAAATTCTGCATGAAAATAGAACCTGAATTAGAAACCTACTGGAGAAGGTTCTATAGGAAATAGGTGGACAAACCACTGAACTGTTAATCCCTAACTGATTTGGCTTTAAGAAAATGCCACAGTCTTGTTTTAATTAAGACATCATAACTGTGATGCATAATTGGGAGCATCACAAACTGTTTACAGCCAGGTTGGATAAAGTCTTGAGCAGCCTGGGCTGGTGGGAGGTGACCATGCCCAGGGCAGGGGATGGATCAAGGTGAGCTTTAAGGTCCTTTCCAACCCAACTCGTTCCATATGATTCTATGGTTCATTTATCAAGGCCTGATTGGATAAAGCCTTGGTGGGAGGTGTCCCTGCCCATGGCAAGAGAGTGGAACAAGATGGGCTTTAAGGTCCTTTTCAACCCAAACCATTCCAGGATTCTATGATTCATTCCAGGCTGGATAAAGCCTTGAGTGGCCTGGGCTGGTGGGAGGTGTCCCAGCCCAGGGCAGGGGGTGGAACAAGATGAACTTTCAGGTCCTTTCCAACCCAAACCATTCCATGATTCATCCCCCAAGGTCAGGTTGGATAAAGCCTTGGTGGGAGGTGTCCCTGCCCATGGCAAGAGAGTGGAACAAGATGAACTTTCAGGTCCTTTCCAACCCAAACCTTTCCATGATTCATTCACCAAGGTCAGGTTGGATAAGGTGGGAAGTGTCCCTGCCCAGGGCAGAGGGTTGGGACTAGGTGATCTCTAAGGTCCCTTTCAACCCAAACCATTCCATGATTCTAAGACACCTAAACCAGTGTTCTTCAATGAATTGCAGTGTTTGGCTCTGGTGGGGCAATGCCTGGGGGAGGTGAGTGTTCCACACAAGGGCAGATTGCAGGAACTAGGGGGCAAAAAGCAGAGTTCAGGCAGAAGTTGGGTTTAAGAAGCACTGAGCAGGGACAAGGTTTGCTGGCAGGGAGTGTTTGGGAAGGGAAGCTTTGGGCTCCTTTTTGTTAAGATATGCCATGCAAAGGAAAAACTCCATGTGCACTAACCCATCGGTGAATCTCTGCCCCAGGCAGGAGCAGCAGTACCTCTGTCAGCTGTGTGGCATCTGGGCAGATGGCACGGAATGCTGATGTGCCTTGAGGTAGGAGATGGACTGAGTGACCTCTGGGAGCTTGTCCTAGCCTTATATTCTGGGTGTGTGTGCCTGCTGAGGCAGAGCTCCACACATCACGCCAAGAGGGCAGGAAAGCAGGGTGTGAAGCATTCAGATGGATGCAGACTGTTTCCTGCTGCACTTCCTCAGCTGGAGGTTTCCCTCATCCCAAGAGACAGAGGCTGCTCCCAGGGCTGGGCAGGGAGTGCTGTTCAGTAAGATGCTTCAACTCTGAGGAGCTTTCTCAGAGGTGTTTTTTGAAGGATTACCAGGGGCATCTTTGGGAGAGGTGAATATGAAAAGGAGATGAAATGTGCAAAGCAGCAGGTGGTTGGATGTGTTCCTGGCAGCTTCTCCTACTCCTGGGCTATCCCTAGGCACAGAGATCTGTCAGATGGATTTACCTGGCAAACAGCCCTGACACCTCCCATGCAATTGTTTGGTTGGTAAATAGAGATTTTGTGGGGTTTGCTCCCCATGAGGAGATCCTGGAGGTACAATGGGCTTAGCAATGTGTGTCTGCTCACAGTGTTGGGAGGGCAATGCTTAAAGCACAGCTGAGAAACTGGAGGAGTTTGAGATGCAGAAAGTGGCTGCTGGTTCATCAGCAGAAATGAGCCATCTCAAACATGTAAGACTGAGTGCTTGTAGCATCTCAGAGTGTCACTTCTTCAGGCTATGGGATCAGAATTGCATGTTTACTTGCTATGCTAGACATACCACAGCTTGAATCACTGCACAGCATCCTCTGGTAGTGTTTGTGTGAGTCTCGTTCCCAGAGGAGACAAATCCAGTTCCTCAGCTCTGTGTTTGGGTGGCTGCTCTGAAAGGTTTCCATCCAGGGAACGTGACTCAGTTTGCAGCCAGCAGGAGCTGGGAGGGCTGTGCTCATGAATCACACAGTGGTCTGGGACACCAAGAAGAAGCAGATGGTGGGAGAATGATTAGAACTGAGGTAGTGTTGGATTTGGGGCTGTATAGAGAGATGTTCATGGAATCAGGGAATGGTGTGGGTTGGAGAGGACCTTAATGACCATTTAATTCCACCCCCTGTCATGGGCAGGGACAATTCCACCAGCTCAGGTTGCTCCAAGCCCCATCCAACCTGGCCTGGAACACTCCCAGGGATGGAGCAGCCACAGCTACTCTAGGCAACCTGTGCCAGAGCCTCAGCACCTCCCAGGGAGGAATTCCTTCCTAATAGCTCATCTAGACCTACTTCCTGTCAGTCTGGAGCCATTTCTCCTCCTTCCAAAGTCCTGACAATGCATCTCCTGGTTCTGGGGTGAAGAGCAGAGGTTTCTGGCCCAGTTCTCCCTCCTCTGCGCCAACCTGTGCCTTGCTCCTGCAGCCCTGGGGCAGCTCAGTGATGCTCTAGCTGCATCCTCTAGGCTTGGGTACCACGGTGGGGCCAACCTGGTGGAGCTCTGTCTGTAGGAGACACCCAATGTGTTTGCTGCTCTTCCCCAGCTAAAGCACTTATGCTTTTAAGCTCCAAGACCATTTTTCCCTGGCTTCTCTCCCCTCCCCTGGGCTCTGAGCTCAGTAATCTCACACGTTAGCAAAAGAATAAACTTTTTAGCCCAGGATAATTGTATTCTCTATCAGTGACAGAATCTATTTGGGTTTTTTTTCCCCCCCTCCTTTAAGTGGCAATTTTATATGGTAGCAAACTTTTTAATTCTCTTCTGCAAGCTCCATATAAAATATAACAGATAGGCAAAAGTGCATTATTAAAGCTATCTGTTTTTCTTGGC
>NW_008689694.1:159725-167265 GCF_000695815.1 Acanthisitta chloris
CCACTTCTGCAGTTTATGACATCACCAGAACAAACCCCATGCTTTGATTAATAGCTGCTCAATCAATCCCCCTCCCCACATTAGCTCCACTCTAATGGACTTGGGAGCCATGTAAGCTAATTCTCTGGAAATTTGGCTTGTGGAGCTGGACTAGATGACTTGGGAAAACTGCAGAGGTGGCAACAGCAGCTGGGGGAGGGTTTTGGAGGAAAGAAACGTTATTCCATGGCTGTGGGTGAAGGTGCTTCTGTCTCCAGAATATTACAGCTCTGGGTGTCTGCAGCTCCTCCAAACATCTGCAGCTCCTCCAGTCTGTTCTGCCTTTCCTGGAGCAGCAGATTTTCCCCCAGGAGAAGGAGGTTTATGGTTCCTCAGGGAGGAGGTTTGCAGGTCTGTGCAGGGCAAGACAAGGGCAGCTTTGAAAGGGCCAAACTGTTGTGTAAAGCCAGAACTGCAGTGGGTTCCATCCTGAGTGTGCTCAATGTGAGACTCTAAGGTTCAATAACATTGGTTTTAGCTCATAACTAGGTTGGTTGGTTGGTTGCCTGAGAAGGATCTGCTGTGCAGTTGAGTATGAGCTACCATAGAGCTCCTACATCCCTTCTCTTCTGAGGTTTTACCCTTCTCACTCTCTCTCCAACTCCTGCCAGGAGGTGCAGCCAGGTGGGACCAGGCTCTGCTCCCAGGGAACAGGGACAGGATGAGAGGAAACACCTCAAGCTGTGCCAGAGGAGGTTCAGGTTGGACATCAGGAGGAATTTCTCCATGGAAAGGGTTGTTAAACATTTGAGGTGGTGGAGTCACCATCCCTGGAGGTGTTCAAGAATCAACTGGACATGGCACTCAGTGCTCTGGGCTAGGTGAGAAGGTGGTGATGATCATAGGTTGGACTTGATGGTCTTGGAGGATTTTTCCAACCTGAATGATTCTGTGGATCTATTCCATGGATTCATGACTCTGAGCTATGGAAGCACCTCCTGATCCATCATGCCCAGGACCTTTTCCTGGTGACCAGAGCTGTTTCCACCAGTAGAATGAGGCAGATCTGGAGCTCCATGGGTGAAGTCTTCCCTACAGTTATGCTCCAATTGAACAGAAAAGCCCAGAAACTTCCTTAGCATCCCAATGTCTGAAGTGCTCCTTGTCTCCCTGTGTCTCAGCCTCTCTCCTTGCACACATCGACTGTGTGAGCTCTGGAGAGCTCTAGAAAATAAGCAGCTGTTGGGGTAAGTGGATTTGGTCCATCTTTCAAGCTGACAGGAGATTTTTATTATGTACTATTACTTAATGAACTCTTTTGTGGCAAATGTAATTCAATAGAGATTCTGATTCCCAGTTTGTCATCAGTCCTTTTATAAAGGAAGAAAAATGGGAAAGGACTTGATGATTCCTTTATCTTGTTATGCTAATTGGGTTAGGAATATTGGAGAAAAACAGGCAGTGGATTGAGCAGGAGCAAAATCCAAGCTTCTCCTCCACTTAAAGAAATGGGAATTCACTGGGGCAGAACATACCTGGCTGCAGCCAAAGGGAATTCTGAGCCAAGTTTAGCATTGGAGAAACATCAGTAAACAATTATTTTGGTGTGTAAAATTGGGTTTGAAAGGAAGCCTGGACAGGCATCAGAGAGGGCACAGGGAATATGCTGCAAGGGCAAAACTCACAGTGACTTAGGAGAGAATCAAAGGTTTGCCCAGTGAGGTGTGTGACATCCAGGAGGGATGGGATGCACTGGAAGGGAGTTGGGAAAGTGGTTGAGCTAGAGGAGAAGTGTGTATGACTTTTGTTGCCTCTAGACCTTGGTTTGTGCTCCTGAGGATTTGTTTGCCCATGGGTAATGCCTTAACCTGGATGGATGAAGTCTCTGAGTTCTCCCTTCCCACGGTTCAGCTTTTCCTTTGGAAAATGAGGATATTTTTCCCTTCCCTGTCTCTTAGGGAGGGCTGGGGGAGTGTGTTGGATTTCTGAGGGTGAGCAAAAAACCCCTGAGAGCTGCAGTGCTTGTGTAGCCTCATTGTTAGGAATGGCCCTGGAGCACCTCAGCCATCTGGGAACTCCAAGGAGATGGTGCTGCAGTGTGGCAAGTGAGGAGTAAAGTAGTTTTAATGTGCCAAACATCAGTTGGAGGATTCCTCTAGGATTGTTTATCAACCTTCCAAGAGTAAACATCCTCTCTCTGAATTTTTTACTCACTTCAGCTGAGTCCACACGACCAAGTTGTTCTGTTTGTGTTAAAAGGGATTAAAGGGAAGGAAGAGCTGAATTTTTGAAAGTTCTGAGATTAGTTTTATTTACTGGGAGGAGAGGAAAAAATCTGGGGAGTTGTAGCAGAGGCTGAGTCCAAAGCTCAGAGAATCACAGAGTGGTTTGGGTTGGAAGGACCTTAGAGATCAGCTCATTCACCCCATTCATGGGCAGGGACACCTTCCACCAGCACAGCTGGCTCCAGGTTCCATCCAACCAGAAGGAAATTGTATATTTGGATTGGCTTGAGTCACCACTGAAGTCTGTGCCCTTTACCTGCAGAGATGAAACACATTTAGTCCCATCAGCTCCTCCAGGAATGAAGTTCCTCCAACTTTTGTTGGACCTGTAACTACTTACAAAACACCCAAACTTCTGTTCAGCTCTGAGACCATTCACATCTTGACTGTGTAGGTGCAATAGTTATATAAATATAATAGTTTGGATACTCTGGGGGGTTGTAATACAGAAGGAAAGGCTGAAAGAGTCTCCTTGACATTGGGAGCAGCCTGACACTGCTGGGCTGGGCTGAGTGCAAACTGCCACATCTTTGTGACTGAGACCTTATTGACTAGCTCAAGCACTGGGTGAGACTTTGGTGCTGATTTGTTGTGACATGGATCACACAGGCTGTAAAGTCTCATCTGATCACTCTCCTCCTGCCCCAGCGCTCGGTGGCTGCACTGGAGCAGCCAAACAGCCCCAGCAGCATCTGCAAGGAGCAAAAATGGCTTTGCAGGGCCAAAGGCTCCTTGTCAAAGCTCTAGAGCCTTGAAGCTCCTCAGCTGAACACCCAAGGGAAGAGAGTTAGGCAGGATTCTGCTTCATGCCTTGATCTTTAATAGGAAAAGGCAGATTCCCATCTGGCTGAGCAGGAGTTGCAGGCAATAAGGCAGGAATGTGTCATGCATGGAGCTACACCTCCCAGCTAGTGAGTGTGCTCCTCTTAACCTCCCTTTGAACATACCCAGAGAGTTGCTCTCTCTGAAATTTGTGGCCAAGACTCTCCTCTCTCAAGCAGCTTTATTGCCCCAACTCTCTGTTCGAAGCAGCTCAGGCATTTGTCATAAATAAAACATTTTGTAGTATTTGTCTCCATCTTCCAATGCCACAACAACAACAACAACAACAAAAAAGCCTTTTCTTACTCTGGCAGCCTAAAAAATTTATTTCTGAGGAATTGTCATCCAGCTGTTTGTTACCCTATAAATCACAGGGGATTATTCCAGATGGAAATGTTCACTTTGGGGGAAACACGAAATCCCTTCTAGTGCTCGAGCACTGAGATAAATAGCAGGTTTTCCCTCTCAATACTAGGAGAGGAAAACTGGGTTCACTTCAAATTTTACATGGCTCTCCCTGGGCAAGAATTGAGCTTTGTCCCTGCAGCTCCTCCAGGTGCAGAGCTAAACCTGAACCAGCAATTCAGCCAAAGCTTCAGGGGATTACACCTAACTGCCAAACTGCTGCTTTTTCCTCCTAATAACAGAGCTCTTAGGAGCCCTTACCCAGTTTTGGGTGGTGTTTTCACATTCTGGTTACTGGGAAAGTGATCTAGAGGGAACTCTGTGCTATTCCTCTATCCCAAAACCCACTTTGCTGTAGCAGGACAAGGATGTGGTTTCTCCCTCTGTGCCCTACAGAGCAGAAACAGCTGCCAAATATCAGCAGGTTGTGCCCTGAGTGTGTCCATACAGGCTTGGGGGTGTTTTACTTTCTTCTCCCCAAACTGGGGTCTATTTTACCTTCCCTGAAGCTGTGGAAAGTGTGACTGGTTGAGGAAAAAGGGAGTTGGAAGGAAGCTCAGCCACAGTGGTTGATTTGATGTTGTGCTCACTGCTGGAGTAGAAAATCTGAAGTACTTCAATTCTGCTTAACATTTTTTTACCCTCTCCAGTGTTGCAGCAGTTCCTGTAAAACAAAACAAGGTTAAGGATATTAATAACTTGCGTTTTCCTCATTAGTCCGTGGGATATTTGCAATTAAGAGGACATTCATTGCCTGTAACAAAATCTAGTTAGGATATCCGTTACTTTGCCAGGCTGCAGTTGTGCAGCAAAGCCCCAAACTTAGCAGGGAGAGCTCAATCCCTTGCAGGGCTGACCCACAGGACCTGAGATTTCCCCAAGTTCAAACCTCTCTGAGAGAAGGATATTACAGAGAAGAATCAGTTGATTGGCTCTTAAATCTTCAAACTGATAAATCCAGTCCAGAAATGTCAAGAGAAGATCTGGACATGCAGCATTGGTTTTATCTGCTCTAAGGGGCTTTGAGGAATGTAGGCAGCAGTCATGGAATCATGGAATGCTTTGGGCTGGAAGGAACCTTAAAGCCTTAACATTCAATCCTTGCCATGGACAGGGACATCTTCCACCAGCTCAGGTTGCTCCAAGCCCCATCCAACCTGGCCTGGAACATTCCCAGGGATAGATCAGCCACAGCTTCTCTGGGCAACCTGTGCCAGAGCCTCAGCACCTCCCAGGGAGGAATTTCTTCCCAATATCCCATCTAACCTACCTTCTGGCAGTGGGAAGCCATTCCCTGTGTGTTGTCCCTGGAATAGTCTCTCTTCATCTTTCCTGCAGCTCCTTCAGGCACTGGAAGGTCACAATTAGGTGTCCCTGAAGCTTCTCTTCCCCAGGCTGAACAATCCCAATTCTCTATGGTCAGGAGTTTCCTGTAGCTTCTCCATTTGCCCATGAAAAGGCTAAGGGACAGGAGAATTCTGGAGTGGAAAAGATCATTTCAGGTGTTTGCAGCCTCACACGAGGCTTGGCCAGGGCAGCACCACAGAGGAGATGTTGCAGTGCTGCACCTCTAACCCCTCCACATCCCTCTGGGACCTTCTTGAGGAGCTGCTGCCCAAGCTGCAGAGTTTGTGTGGCTTGAAGTCTCACCTAAGATCCTGCAATGTTCCCTGCTCCCAGCCCCAATTAGAGCCTATTGTGGTTCCCCACTCAAAACACCAATTTAAATTCGTTTGCTCTTCCCATGTTCAATAATTGAATGGATTATCAATTTACTCTTCTTAGCTTGAGGGAATGACTGATGCTCTGTGCACACACTATGGCTACATATATGGTTCATAAACAGCTGAAATGAGGAAATTCGAGATTGTAAATGTATCTAATTATCTCTAATCATAGGATCACTATAATTAGTAGGATGCTGCTTCCCCCTTATTTTTAAAGAACATAGATATTCCCTTTAATAAAACCCTCAACAGATTTATACTGTGAGTATGAAAATAGAACATTGTTAGGCTCTTTCTGAGTACAGCAACAACTTTCTGCCCCATTTTTCAGTGGGATTTCTGTCTCTGGTGGCTTCCCAGGCTGCAGCTTGTGCCTTCCTC
Organism: Acanthisitta chloris; assembly: GCF_000695815.1. Classification (NCBI taxonomy): domain Eukaryota; kingdom Metazoa; phylum Chordata; class Aves; order Passeriformes; family Acanthisittidae; genus Acanthisitta; species Acanthisitta chloris. The sequence continues at coordinate 165,325 of NW_008689694.1, forward strand.
TCCTATTCCTCTGTGGATTCATCTGTGAAATGAGCTGTTTCTTCAGCTGGGGAGTTATTTTTCAGAAGATGAAAGCCCTGGTTACTCTTTGAGGTGCCAGGCAGGATGGGCAGGTGTGTGTGATGGTTTGTTTGGACTCCTAGCTGGACACGTGTTGATGTTTGTTGCTTGGGAGCTGCACTTGTAGATTTTGCTTTCTGTATGTCAGGAGCAGAGAGTAAATATTATCCCATTAATCTGAAGAGCTGCTTCCCTCTCTTATCATTATTTGTCCTGTGAAACATGATTTGGCAGATTTTTTTTTTTTTTGGTGCTAAATTCAGCTTTTCTTTGTGCGGATCAGCTGTTTACAGTGGCTTCCTTATAACACTTTAATTTTCCATTTTGCTCCTTTGAATGCTGCTTTCGCTTCTTCCTGTAAATATTTTGATGTGTGTGTGTGGTTGTTTTGCTTTAAATGTTGTGGGGAAGCGAATGCAGCAGCTGCTTGCGGTGCTTCAGAAGCTGAAGGAGTTGCATTTCATGGGACACATTTCTTCCACAGAGGATTGGTGATGGTGGGAAAAGTGGGAATCATTTGCCTCGTTAGGGGCTGTTAGAAATTGATGTGCCTCGTGCCCTCGGTGTGGTTTCAATGGGTTACACCCTGAGGAAGGTGGATGTGGAATGATGCAATGGTTTGGGTTGGAAGGGAATTTAAAGCCCTTCCAGTTCCATCCATGGGCAGGAAAACTTTTGGGGTAACATTTGTTTCAGGAGTGAGAAACTTTGCATTTCTTGCACGATGAGCTCATAGAATCATAGAATTGTAGAATGGTTTGGGTTGGAAGGAGCTTAAAGTTCATCTCATCCCAACCCTACCCTGGACTGGGACACATTCCACTTATCCAGGTTGCTCCAAGCCCCATCCAACCTGACCTGGATCACTCCCAGGGATGGAGCAGCCACAACTTCCCTGGACAACCTGTGCCAGAGCCTCAGCACCTCCCAGGGAAGAGTTTATCCCTAATATACAACTTTTGCAGGTGTCCAAGATGTGCAACACCTGCAGCTGGGGATGTTGTAGCCGTCGCTGTTGGTTTGGAGGGATCAGAGCTGATCAGGCTGGGGATGTGAGGGATGGTGTGGGCTCTAGAAAAGTGGGTTCAGAGGTGCAGGGAGTGTGTGAGGAGCTGAGGAGTGAGGCACAGAGCCATTCCAGCTCGGCGCTGGCTGCGGGTGGCAGTGCAGAGCAGGATTTGCCTCCCGGTGGTGCTCGCACGGGAGAGCATCTCTCTTAGTGAGAGGTGATTTTTGCAAGGTGAGACGCGAAGTGTTGGGCTTAGGAACAGGCTGGGAACCAGGACCAGCATCCTTCTCCTCCTCCTCAGGGCTATGACCCTGATGGTTTGTGCTGTATCCATCAGCATTGCCCATTCTGCGAATAAACACTATTTTTTAATTATTTTTTTGGTGAGAGTTCAACCCAGAACGTTTTTTAATTATTTTTTTTTTGGTGAGAGTTCAACCCAGAACCTCTGCGGTTTTGCGGAGGAAACTTATTTGTGAGGAAACTGTGGATTGGAAATAGATCTGTGATTTGATGAGCAGGGAATAAAGTGGGATTGTAGCTCCTCAATGCCTTTATTATGCCCGTGGCTTGTGGTGGTGCAGGACTCGCTGCCTTTGGCTCAGCCTCTGCCCTGCGGGTGTGCAGCAGCCAAGTCACAGCTCATGCAGTGTTGGGCTGGAGGGTCTCGGGGGGCATCGCTGGGCAGGGCAGAGCTGCTGTCTGGAGCTGAGCAGTGTGATGCCCTGTTCCTCCTTGGATCTGTTCCTTTGCACAATCAGCTCCGTTTGAATAGACGCTGCAGCTCCAACAGACATAAAGCAACTCTTTCATGTACCAGCCCTGGTTGCCTTGGCTCTTGGCACACAGTGGAAGGGTTGAAATGCAGAGGG
>NW_008689694.1:167308-168745 GCF_000695815.1 Acanthisitta chloris
AACCCTCGGGAGAATTTGGGGTTTAGCTGTCAAATAAGCTCATGCAAAGCAACGGCAACAAGAGCGAAGAAGGGGGTTTTGCAGCAAGAAACTGCAGCAAATGCAAGAGCTGGAGACAGGGGGATGGGAGGCGAGTGGAGCCCCCGGGGTGGGCAGCGGGGACTGGGGTACCAGCGGCTCGGGGGAGCAGCGCAGGGGATAACGGGGCTGGGGATGGAGAGGGGATGTTGGGCTGGTAAACACCCCATTCCAGCAGGGTTTGGCGAGAGAGGAGCAGCTCCTGTCACTAAGGGATCCGCCGCGAAGTCGCCGAGGAAGGGGGGGAGGATGCTCGAGAGTGTCTTGTTTCTCTTTGTTCTTCATTGCTTTATTTTTTAATTTTTTTTTTATTTTTTAAAGCTCTGGTGTGTCTATGTGCGAGTTCTTTTCCTTGTCCCTAGATCTGAGCATCATTAGCAAGATAATGAAGTTGCCGAATGTGGCGTTTAGCGGTTGCATTTCTTCCCCGTCTTCCCTGCGGCTACGGGGACCGATGTACCGAGAGATGCTAAAACAAAAACAAGGGGAGGTGGTGCTGGTGCTGGAGAAATCCCTCTCTGCCGAGCCCTGCGAAGGGCACAGCACTACAGCCAAGCTGCCTGTTGGCTCGGTGGAGGGGGCACAGCCTTGCCCAGCTCCAGAATTCCTCTGGAGCAGTCCCACCAGCACCAGGTCTCTCTGTTTGTGGGAGCGGCGCTGCGAGGACAAGCCACAGCCTGGCAAAGGGTGGGGGGAGGCTCTTTTGTCATCTGTTTGTAGCAAGATTTGCTTCCTGACCAAAATTGTGTCAATATCATCAAGTTGTTTACAGAGCTGGGGGGGGAGATGTGTGCCCGGAGATGTCTCACTAGCAGTGATGCTCTGTGTGTGTGTCTCAGGCTTCAGGCAGCATGGGGGGCTGGGGGACTTCATGCCAGACAAGAAACCTGTAGTATTAAAAATAACCACCCTGCTCCAGCCTAAACGCTGTGGGGTTTGGCCGCGGTGGGAGGATGGTGTCGGTTTTGGGGAAACACAACCGAGGTAGATCTATTCGGGGTGCCCCTAACCACAACCACCCTCTGCCCCTCTCCCTCCCCAGCAGTTAGAAGAGAACAAAGCTATGGCAACGATGAATCAAGTGGCTAATAAAAAAAAAAAGAAAAGTATAAATCCCTGAGGACTGTGTGGTGGTGCTGATGCCGAGGAGAGCTGGCTCTGAGACAGCCACCGGGAGGGACGCGCCAGCCCTCCTCTCTCTTCTCCTCCTCTCCTCTCCTCTACCCGAGCTGCTGCCACACTTGGTTCATTCCAGCTGCAGAAGCTCAGAGCTCTTCCATGCGGTGGGATTTTTTTATTTTTTTTTTTCCTGCTGGGCTGCAAAAAAAAAAAATCTCCAAAAATCACAAGTCTGACCCG
>NW_008689694.1:169009-169273 GCF_000695815.1 Acanthisitta chloris
AAAAAAGCCATCAGGCAGCAGCAAGCCCCGTTCCTGCTGCCCTTTGCCATGCATCCTTGCTGGGGATGGGAGCCCGCGGGATGCAGCTGCGGGCGCTGGGGGCAGCTGCGGCTCGCGGTGCTGATGCCTGCGGAGCTGAGCGCCTGGAGCCGAGTGCTGCTCCTCTCCGCGGGGCTCTTCGCTGTGTCGGGTAAGTGGTACGGGCAAAGCTGGCAACTTTCGGAGCGTTTTTGATTTTTTTGATTGATTTTTTTTTTTTTTTTT